>NC_142810.1:51052160-51284880 GCF_049724085.1 Artemia sp. Qi Xiang Cuo
CTTGGGAACCGGGAGCTTCCTTCGAGGTAGGAGGATCGATACCCTTTCGAGTTGGGGGTATCGGACCTCACAACACTGTTCAAATAGAACAGCCTCAAATTCTTTCTCGAAAACACCTAAGTGTTTCACTTCATCACTCAATGGTGTCGCTGGTGGTGCTATATTCTTAATCTGTAGAAAAAAAAAGTTTTTTATTTTTTATGTAAAATAATCATTTTTTTTATAGTTAATAAACTTTGTCAATTAAAATGTTGGATGGTCCTTTTTAGAGTCCCCCCCCCTCCCCCCCCTCCCGGGAAGGACCCTTGGGAACCGGGAGCTTCCTTCGAGGTAGGAAGATCGATGCCCTTTCGAGTTGGGGATATCGGACTTCACAGCACTGTTCAAATAGAGCAGCCTCAAATTCTGTCTCGAAAACACCTAAGTGTTTCAATGAAATGACCGAATTCGGGTTCGCCCAAATAATGTTTCTTCGACATCACTGTGAAAGACATAATTGGAGATTATTAAAAAACCTTTCCTGTGTAATTGCATGAAGTACACATCCTGTTACTAAAGGAAGCCCTACTTAGAATTCATCGCGGATTAAAAAGCTTTGGTATATATTATATGTAGTATATGCGCGCAATTGGCTTAGTGCAATAATATTATTGTATAAGGTCAGTCAGACTTTTAAGTTTAATATCGTTTTTTTTTTTTTCAAATTTGTAGTTTTTTGCCTAAATTGACAAACTGAAAATTTTCCTTTGAAATAATATTTGGTTTATGTTACAATGTAAGGTTTTTTTTTAGAAATGCGTGATAAGCATTCCTTTATATACCGCTAATTTGGTTAATGAAAGAAAATGAAATAGTTTAGAAACAAATTTTAAGTTTTACTCATCAAAAGCTATGCGCCTGAGAAAATTTACCTTATTTTTGAAAATAGGGATAGAAAAAAAATTATGTATATACTTACAAATTCTGACTGGGCTTCTATATCTGAACTCCTTGGCAAAACATGAATGGGGTCAAGCTCACAATCTTCAGTAGGCTGAGCTGAGGCATTATGATGAAGCAGTCCATTCCCTTCTTCAACTTCCTTCCAGCTTGCATGGAGCTAACACTGGGCTCAGAGGACCCTGTCATTAAAAGATTCGCGGCCATTGGCTGGTCCAGGTCATGTGTAGTTCTAGCAACAAATTGGATAATTGATGGTCTTGCAGCTTGCATTAGTGCAGGTTCGCTCCATCTCGCCTTCTTGTCAGAAGGGGGGTTATAGCACGTATCTTCTTCCTTTAAAAAAAAGACAAAAATTTAGCATGTAACAAAAAATGCATTTTGGGTTTGGAAAATAATTCAGTTTATGTTAGGCGTCTAAAGTAGTGTAAAACATTTTTTTTTCTATTAAATAAATATTTATATTTTCCTTTATTATCAAAATAAAAATACTCATTGTTACAAATTTAGATTTTTTAGATTGATTTTAAGTTCTTAAACTAAGGTAAGCAGCATAGATTCTAAATTGTTTTGGTTCTTCTTCTAAAGACTAAAAGCATCATAAGACGAGCCCCTAATCCCTGTCTATGTACCCATCCTTCCTGTTTGAGTATCTTGTAAAAGAAAACTTAAACCAACCATTTTGTGAATTAAAAACAAAAAATGCCAATTAGAATTTTTATCCACGCACTTATCGAAGACGAAAGAAGTCGGTTGGGGGTATCGGACTTCACAACACTGTTCAAATAGAACAGCCTCAAATTCTTTCTCGAAAACACCTAAGTATTTCAATGAATTGAGTTTGCCCCAAATAATATTTCTTGACAACACTGTGAAGACATAATTGAAGATTATTTAAAACCTTTTTCCTGTGTGCTAATATATCTTATTAGAAATACACATCCTGTCACAAGAAGCCCACTTAGAATTCAAATTATAGCTATCGAGCGGATTAAAACCCCCTCCCCCTCCCCCCCTCCCGGGGAGGACCCTTGGGAACCGGGAGCTTCCTTCGAGGTAGGAGGATCGATACCCTTTCGAGTTGGGGGTATCGAAGTTCACAAAACGGTTCAAATAGAACAGCCTCAAATTCTTTCTCGAAAACACCTAAGTGTTTCAATGAAATGAGTTCGCCCCAAATAATGCTTCTTGACAACACTGTGAAGACATAATTGGAGATTACTAAAAACCTTATTCCTATGTGTTAATATATCTTATCTGAAATACACATCCTGTCAGAAGAAGCCCACTTAGAATTCAAATTATAGCTATCGAGCGGATTAAAACCCCCCTCCTCCCCCACCCCCAACCCCTCCCGGGGAGGACCCTTGGGAACCCGGCGCGTCCATCGAGGGAGGAGGCACGATAACCGTTCGAGTTGGGGGTATCGGCCTTCACAACACTGTTCAAATATAACACCCTCAAATTCTTTCTCGAAAACACCTAAGTGTTTCAATGAAATGAGTTTGCCCCAAATAAAGTTTCCTGACAACACTGTGAAGACATAATAGAAGATTACTAAAAAGCTTCTTCCTATGTGCTAATATATCTTATCGGAAATACACATCCTGTCACAAGAATCCCACTTAGAATTCAAATTATAGCTATCGAGAGGATTAAAACCCCCCTCCTCCTCCTCCCCCAACCCCTTCTGGGGGGGACACCTTGGGACCTGGGGGCGACCTTTGATCGAGAAGTACCGATGCCCTTTTGAGTTGGGAGTCTTAAACTGAACCACAATGTTCACATAGAACTGTATCAAATTCTTTCCTGAAAACACCTAAGTGTTGAACTTTCCAGACGTTGCCCCACCTCCTGTTTACCGAAAACACTGACGAAATCATTGAAGAGTGTTACACACCTTTGGCCTATTTCCTATTACTTATGATTAGACTGGTCCGTGATTTTACACGAAGCATATTTCGAATTTACATTATATATATCAAGCGGATTAAACCCCCCCTCCCCCAACCCCCCCCCCCGGGGAGGACCCCTTGGGAACCGGGGGCTTCCTTCGAGGTAGGAGGATCGATACCCTGTCGAGTTGGGAGTATCGGACTTCACAACACTCTTCGAAAAGAAAAGTCTCAAATTCTTTCTCGAAAACACCTAAGTGTTTCAATGAAATGAGTTTGCCCAAAACAATGTTTCTTAACAACACTGTGACGACATAAATTAAGATTGTTAAACAGCTTTTTCCTCTGTCTTAATATATCTTATCGGAAATACATATGCTGTCACAAGAAGCCCACTTAGAATTTAAATTATAGATATCAAGCAGATTAAAATTAAAATTTAGCTATGGGAGATCTGATAAGGAGCCGATGCGCGCAAATGGCTTAGCGAGATAATACCATTTTAACTTTTGATTGTCAACTTTTAAATTTAAAATCTTGTTTTTTTTTTTTTTTTAAAAAATTTAGTTTTTTTTTAAAATGAAAATTTGTATTATTTAATTATAATTCGTGTTTGTTTTAAGTTAAAAGGTAAGGTTTTTTTTTTATATAAATGCGTGATAAGCATTCCTTTATATACCGCTAATTTGGTTAATGAAAGAAAATGAAATATTTTAGAAACAAATTTTAAGTTTTACTCATCAAAAGCTATGCACCTGAGAAAATTTACCTTATTTTTGAAAATAGGGATAGAAAAAATTATGTATATACTTACAAATTCTGACTGGGCTTCTACATCTGAACCGCATAGAACAACATGAATGGGGTCAATCTCAAGATCTTCAGTATGCTGAGCTGAGGCACTATGAGAAGCAGTCCATTCTCTCTTCAACTTCCTTCCAGCTTGCGTGGAGCTAACACTGGGGTTAGAGGGCTCAGTAGCTATAAGTTGATTAATTGTTGAATGGTCCAGGTTACGTTTAACACGAACTGCGGATTCGAGACCGTATGACCTGTTATAGAGCAATACGATACCTGCTCTGTATCGTTATGTCGCGTAAGGAGGGTTGTATAAGCCCAAATACTAGTAATTGAAAAAAAAGGCAAAATTTAGCATGTAACAAAAATGCATTTTGGGTTTGGAAAATAATTCAGTTTATGTTAGGCATCTAAAGTAGTGTAAACACATCTTGATTTCAAAATCAGGGGTTTTCAATTACTTTTTTGAGCAACTGAATCTTAATTCGACAAAAACTGGGTTTGTCACGAAATTTTACAAAACCTTACTTGAGTTTTTTTTTTTCAATTAAATAAATATTTATATTTTCATTTATTATCAAAATAAAATACTCATTGTTACAAATTTAGATTTTTTAGAATTATTTTCAGCTCTTAAACTAAGGTAAGCAGCATAGATTCTAAATTATTTTGGTTCTTCTTCTAAAGACTAAAAGCGCCATTAGACTACTATGATCTAAAATATCACTGAAATACATTTTCGAACAGTACATGGTAACGAACTATAAGTAAGGAACAAATCAGGTTAATAGTAACCGAAACTCTAAAAAGGAAGCTTTTGAAACATGATTTTTATCTTGATAAAAATCGCACCGTAAATTTCAGCCTATAAGAGAACTATGTAGAGGTTTCAGCTCCTAAACAATAGGCTTCTAAGTGTATAAGTACCCTTAGTTCTAGTGTCCGTCTTAAGTAGTCAAAACTTTTTAAAAGAGGTAACCACACAGTGTAAGGAAAGAATTTCTTCCTTAACTTAATGACAAGACGATTTCTTTTTATTATAATAATGAGAAAATTTTTACTCACCAGAAATTGCTTAGAATTATCCATTTTTTATGTAAATGTTTACAAAAAATGGCAGTTCGGTTAAGTTGAATAAACTATTCAAAACTGATGAAGAATCTAATTTGAAACCTGAATATATACAAAAAAAAATTGCATAACAGCGAAACAAGACATGCTGGTTTTGGTTTATCACTAAAAAAGACATTGAACTTTGAAATTGCGTAAATCTCTAACTAGAAATTGCGTAAATCTCTTTGAAAGGGTGTAATGCCCCTGTAGAATAGAATTACCTACCAGAAAAACCGGAAGGAACATAAAAGCGCCGAATTCAAAAGATTTTAAAAAAAACCATGTATATACCTTGAACTAGAAATTGCGTAAATCTCTTTGAAAGGGTGTAATGCCCCTGTAAAATAGAATTACCTACCAGAAAAACCGGATGGAACATAAAGTCCTCAAAGTATAATGTTGATTACTACGGATGGATAAAAAGTATTGATTAAATTAGCCCTAGTATTACCAATTCGGTCCAACTCTATATAATATTGGCATCAATTGTTCTATTGTTGTTCCAGCTCAAATTCAGTCAAAAAAGTCCAAATAGGGTTTAGATCACACTATTTGTCATAATTTGATGCAAATAAACTGACTGGTGATATCTGTTTATCGGAAGGGTTATGAAAAACAATCCCTTTACAGAAAACACAAAACCCATAGCCACACTAGAAGCCAAAAGTCATTCAGCAGCCTGCAGAAAACAGCAAAATCATTGGTAAGTCTTTCGGAAGCATATCACAAGCTTTGTTTAACTTTTAGTTCAGAAATTAAATTCTCTTTAAAACTCAAGGGGGGGGGGATTTGAAAGGGATTGTGTAGAACGAGCCGTGTCTTAGAGGCAAAATGGTGCCATTTTTTAATATAAAATGGATAGAAGGACCGGCTTATAATAGAAACTCATGGTGGAAAACGTGGACCATACGCACCACATTCATTAAAAAAAAAAAAAAAAAAAAAAAAAAAAAAAAAAAAAAAAAAACAGTATCGCTATTTAGGACCAATGCGCTTGTGCACTGTCAAGCGTATGCGCTTTTATTATCAATCCCAAATTTGAACCAGCAATTAAGTGGAAAAGGCTTTGATTGGATGAAAGTGGTAGCATAACATCACTTTCAACAAGTCAGAGACAATTTCCACTACCGTAAAGTTATTGAAAGGGAAAATGGTATCTTATATGTTTAGTCAAAGCGTCAATGACAGTCAATAAGAATACTCTTTCTCAACTAATATCGGATTTCCAGGCTACTGTAGGCTCAGCTATGAGACTGATGGTCTCACATTTAAGACAAGTGGTTAAAATTTGATACAAATGACAAAAGTAGCTAGACTGGGGTATTATACAAACAAGAATGACGGACCACTTTCACCACCCTAGAGCAGTAAAAATTATCATGAGTAGGCCTATTAAGAAAATTAAGTGATTTGAAAACTGATCATACTTCTTTTGTCATAATCAGTGTCAAACCGTTCTTAGGAACGAACTGTAAGTAAGGATTAACTTTTACTAAATGTAGCGCTAACTCTAAGAAAAGTGTTCTGATAAGAATGTATACATCAAAAGAATTTGCTTTTTAGGAAGATTTATCTAATTTAATTGGCGTCAGTAATTTTGCAAGTGGCGTAATTTCGTCAAAATCCTGGGATGGGGGGGGGGGCATAGTTTGAGCCAATTATCCCAAATCAAGTGAAAATGACAGTGGAAACTGAAAAATGAGCCATATAATACCATAAAGGTAAAGATATACTAAAGAAAATTGACCCGTTTCTGTAGATGCTTGAATTATGCAAGACTACCTTAGTCTTGACAAGATTTTTGAAGAAATTAAGTTGCAGTTGAGGGGGAGGGCTAGGGGGAAAACCGAGGTCTGGGATGGGCAGTTGGCCTCCTGCTCCATAGAAAATTACGCCCCTGGTCTCAGCTATGATTCGGAAAGCTTTCCAAAAATGATGTCCATTTTATACCACTAACAACTCAACTACTACTACAACTCACCGCAGCACCAAACCACCTGGGGCAAACACAGTTACGCATGCCCCTCCTCCATCCCAATCTATTCAAAGCCTCCCTCTTTAACCTTCCCAAGAAGTTCCCATTCCCCTTAGATCTTCCTTACTGGCATCCTCCCACCCCAACAACAGACGACCTGCTTTCCGCTTAGCCCTAGACGGTTGGCCGAAAAGGAAAATTTTCGGAAATCTGTCATCCTTCATCCGCAGAACGTGCCCTAGAAGTTAATAATAAAGAAACAGTGATATCTGTGACGGTCATCGCATTACCTGATAAATTAGCCCAAGCTAATCCAACTGGGATAGGTTTGGCTAAAGTTTCACAATTTGGACGAAATCTTTTATTTCTCCATTTGGGTGATTTCACAATGGTTCAAGAAAACCTGATAACAGTGACGGCATCGCTTCTAACTCCTTACATTGATTTTTCTGCCTTATCAAAGACTATTATAAGAATAGCTCTGAGATTTTTTCAATGGGGTTCTCATTATTATTTACGACTATAGCTATTTAGTTCCTTTCTCGTTTTTTCCCCAACTACTGTCCTTTTCATATGAGACAGATTTATGGATCCATTTTGAAAGGGTGGACGCTTTGTCGTAAAAAGATGATCACCCAAGCTTATGCATTCTTGCTTAAAATCATTAATTTATCGAGCCTACGAAATCAAATAATTCAATCATGTATTCAAATTTTTCATATTTCAAAATTGTTTTTTACCATGAATTTACAATGCTGGAATAGCCTGCATTTCCTAATAGGTACTGAAGAGATTAGATTCCTGATATGATTCATTATTGTAACTGGGCGGAGGTGCTGTGTAAAAAGGGCTAATAGCCCTCTAAAAAGATTGATAATCCTTCCTTAGTATTCTCTAACGACATTCTAAATTAAAGTTAAGTTCATTTAAATCAGTTAGAGTACCTTGAAAAGTGTAAAGTTACACAATCGAAAATGTGATATATTTTAGTTTATTATAATATAATAGATTTTGACATGGGTAAGGTCATCAATGCTTACCATACCTTTGTTAAAAAATTAAAATTTTGGTAATTAGGTATTGAAAATTACCAACATATCATTAAAAGTCCAATTACAGAGGGAAGAATCAATATTGCTACTGGGTAAGATCCCAACCCTGAGGCCCTCGAGTTAACTAATTAGGCTCTCACTCATTGTCTGACGTTAATTGAGCCTGATTAAAGAGTAGCAGGAATCGAAAATTCATAAAATACCCAGTTTGGGACGCTAAGCGAACACTTCCAATTAAAACAAAGCCACTGGGTTTCTGCTTTGAGAAATGAAAATATATTTTTAATTAATGATAGAAAAGTTATGAATTTTTCTAGATTATTTTTGAAATCACTAAATGACGATGAGTAAGTAATAAGCACAGTGTTGGCTAAGCGAAGGATAGCAAATATGGAGACCTTCAGGGGGTCATTGACTCAGTGATGCCACTTAGCGAAAATTTAGAGCGGGCTAAATGTATTTTCCAGAATCTAGGGAAGGGGGGTCTATTTTTCATTTTTTAAATGAAAATACCCAGAAACAGATATTTTCCATTAAAATACGCTCAAAATGCATTTTTCAATATCTAGAGTGAAGGGCATAAAATATAGGGGGACACATTACCTCCAATTGACTGTACTACAGGGGTAATGTCCCATCTAGGAAATCAGAAGAAAAAAATACATGAAAATAGTAAGTGAGAATCATTGTCGTTTAACTCTTCGTAAGAACAAAGCTACTGGCAGCCTTTACCCCCATGGGAAATTTCCTAGCCGTGCTTATGGTAACACAACCTGTATTCCATCCGTAGAAATTAAGCCCATATTTATATTACTAATTTTTTAAATTGCAAAGTTCTAAATTAAAATGTTTGATACTGACTATATTGGTCCTGTCAGTCACTGCCTGCCTACTGAGCTTGTTGACATGACACGGACAAAGGGAAACAAAGAGAAAGGGGCTCGGGTTTAACAACAACGACAAAGATAATAAATTATTTTAAATATTATATAAAATACATCAGGTGGTTCATTTTTGCATATTTGGTGTCATTATGAGGGAGTGCTAATTCCAGGGGGAAAATGACCCCCCGCCATATATTTTGAAACATATCTTTTTCGGTATTTCCATTAATAAGGGAAAAAATGACTTCCCCCTTGATTTTGATATAATAACTTTTTTTGAATTTTCATAAAAGATCTAAATATACCCCTGCCCCGCCCTCCCCCCCCCCCCCTTATATTTTCGTAAATTGGGACCCCGCGTTTTATACAGAAATTATTTACGTCAAAATATCCTCTGGTTATTTCAAGCAATAACATATCCACTAGAACTCATTCATTTGTGATCGATAAAGCCACCTACCCCCCAAGTTTTTATCATCATCTTTACCATATGTAATATTAATAATTATACATTTAAAAAAAAACAATAATCTATTCGAAAAAGGAAAAACTAGAAAAATAGGTGGAAAATGATAATAGGCCTAGAAAATAGTAATTATGAATTGCAGACTCATCGTTCTTTACTACGCTGCAACTATCATTCTAGCCAAAATATTCTTTTAACCCTTAAAGGCTCAAGGACACTAAAATAAAAACATAATCCCCCTGAGCGGATGTTGAGTCTATTGATATTTGAAAACTATGATTTTCCAAGATTTTTCGTTTGATTGTTTCAAAATAATGCAGTTTTCAGGATAGTATCCCACTTTTGTCAGTGTTGCCACGTTGAACCGTGAAAATAAATAAGCAAAACTATTTAGCTAAATCTAACAGCCGTTTCGTCCGTAAAAATCCAAACATTAAAACTATGTTGACACCCAAAGACAGTAACACCTTCAGAAGAAAACTGCACCTCATTAAGTTGTTTGGTAACACATTTGGCGCCACACATTTCTTGTTTTTAATTTGGTACCCGTTGCCACCAAAAAATATATAATTGCATATGAATGTCTTTTTCATTGATAATTGAATTTTGAATTTTTTTGTAGATTTCGAGATATACATTTTGTTTTGTAAATTTTCACTTTACTAATTCAATTAACTAGGTTTAATTGTTATTGTCCTCTGACCTTTAACATCCTGTGTTTCATTATTGTTTTCAGCTCGTTTATTTAACTGTTTTGAACGTAAAGTGGATAATATACGCTATGGTGAAAATATGTACTAAAGTAAAAAAATACCATAGCACAGTAAAAAATACCAGATTAAAAAATATTCTCTATGGTAAAAAATACCATAGTACGATATGGTAAAAAAAGCTATGGTAAAAAAATTAACTATGGTAAAAATTTATTATACACTATGGTAAAAGAATTAAATACGCTATGATAAAATTTCATGGAGTGTCATGGACTATTCTCTATAGGGAAATGCTTCATCTAGTAACAAAAAATTCGTGGATTCAACTCTCACCAATACTCCTACAAATTTTCGTGGCATTTCCC
Organism: Artemia sp. Qi Xiang Cuo; assembly: GCF_049724085.1. NCBI lineage: Eukaryota > Metazoa > Arthropoda > Branchiopoda > Anostraca > Artemiidae > Artemia > Artemia sp. Qi Xiang Cuo. Next base: position 51,062,361 of record NC_142810.1, read on the forward strand.
TTTTATTGGTAAGAACTATAAGAATCTTTAGACTTTTGTGGGAGGAGGATGGGGCGGGTGTTTGCCTGGTGATAGTTGCCATAACGTTGGCATCAACTGAGAGGCAGTAGTCTACTTGTTTTGCACCCTCCTAGACTTTGAAATATACTTTTTCTGGTGGGTGTTTTCATCGGAAATGCTTTTTCCGTATTTTCACTGAAAAAGCTAAAAAAAAAAGCAAAGAAATAACAAATGACAAAGGGGCACCCCTTACATTTGGAAAAATGGATTTCCTTAGATTTTTGGGGATTGACGCCACTGTGCCATACGGTGCCACCTCTAGATACTTTTTGCGTTTAAAATCAGGACTGATTTACAGCGACAAGAGGCAGAGTCGAGTTCATTAGAAACAGTCGCTGAGGAGTAGATTTTTTTTTCTCATAAAAAAACAAATATTATTTTGCAGCTGTGAGGTGCTATTTAAAGGTTGCTACTACTACTGCTACTAACAATCAAGCTGCCCGAAGTCTCCACAGCTATGTCCGCTCCGTCTCAGCACCAATCTATTTAAAACTTCGCTCCTTAACCCCTTCTCTAGAGTTAAAATTCTCTTTAAATCTTTTACTATTTTTTTCACAATATTATTATTACGAATTCATGAGAGATTGCTAATTTTTCATTGTGTTTTTTATCTCTTTGTATTTAGATATTGATAGTTAGAACGTTAGTTATATATAACCAGAAGCGCATCCAGGATTTTTTTCGGGGGGGGGGGGGGTTACTATTTTTTTTTTAGGGGGCTACACAAAAAACCTCAAAAAACACATACAAAATTTGTTTATGTCCATTTTTGTTACGTTTTTACGAGTCAAACAAACATTTGGGGGGGGGGGGGTTCAAACCGGGTAACCCTCCTGGATACGGCCTTGTATATAACCGCCCAGTCGTAAGTTCCCTTCGGACCTTTCTTGGGGCGGGGCCTAGCAATATAGATGAATGTATTTATTTTTTTGTTTATAAAATTCAACTAAACAGAATTGAACCTTCTCATCTCTTTCCCTCCGATTCGGGGACGAACTACTTCTCGTGAGATGGATTGCTAAAAACACCAATCTTTGGCAATTTTGCCCTATTCCAACCATAAAACGTGGCTTAGCCATGTTAATCTTTAATTCGCTATAAACTAGCCCTAGAAAGCTCAGAAATTTCTGTTCAATGTAAGGTCGGTCAAATAGTACCTAAAGCTGTTCTTTGACAACTCCTTATGTTATGCTCAACGTCACATCATCCTTAACTTCACATCATCGTCATGTTCAGCCTCTTAAAGTGCACAAGCTTCAGGGCCATACTTGACCACTGTCCTTACGGTGGCTTTTAATATCCAAAGGTTTCTAGGTGTATGCCATCCTCAACCTTTTGAAAAGCACAAGCTTCCGGACCAACTTGACCACTGTTCTTACCCTGGCTTCTAATATTTGAAGAAATTTAAGTGTATTTCATCCTCAACCTTTAGAAAAGCACAAGCTTCCAGACCAAACTTGACCTCTGTCCTTACCATGGCTTCTATTATTCAACGGCTTCCAGGTGTATGTCATTCTCAACCTTTTGAAACGCTCACGCTTCAGGGCCATACTTGATCCCTGTCCTTACCTTGGGTTCTAATATCTGAAGGCTTCTAGATGAATCGCATCCTCAACCTTTTGAGATGTACAATCTTCATTGACCACTGTCCTTATCGTGGCTTCTGATATCCGAGGGCTTCCTGGCGTACAATCAGGATAAGGAGGGAGCGTTCATACAAAACCCTAGACAAGAATAATGACTTGTAATTTAACGCCTTTTGAACAACCGCAACTGATCTCCTTTAGAGAACGAATCAATTTATAAAAAGTAATAAAGACATGCCCGTTGAATTATGTCACTTCTATCAAACGGCTTTGGAAATTTTGTTTTGATAACGATTTCATGTTTCGTCATCATAAACATCACAGATGTTCGACTGTATATTTGATCGCCCTGAGAGCGACAACTAACTGGTCAAAGGTCAAATCCTCTCGATTGATCTAACAGTCAAACTGGGAGATAAACTGTTTCAAACATAATTTTGGATATCGATAAATCTTTTCAAAATCAAACAGTCTGATTTTGAAATCAGCTAGAATGCACAAAGAACATGAAAAGAATAAAAAATATTGACTCTATACCCATCCTCGATCTATTTATGCCTGAAAACCGCAATTTTCTAAGGTTTTTTCCTTTGGTTGTTTCAAAATTGTTAAATTTTTTAATCAGTATCACATTTTCGCCAGGGTTGCCACATTAAGCCGCGAAGATAAATGAGCGAAACTAATTAGTCAAGTTTGACATCTATTTTGGTGCGTAAACATTCAAAAATTAATTGTCTGTCGATTTTCAAAGACGATTACATTTGCAAAAGAAAGCTACAACTTCTTAAGCTGTTAGGTGCCATATGTTTTAGTTTTTTTTGCCAAGGCTTTTTTGCTTACTTACCACCCACTACAGCCATAACTGCATACAAGTGCGTATCCAGAGTTTGGTAGGGGGAGGGGGTATTATTTTTTATTGTGGGGGGAGCGGACTTACACATTTATATTCTTTTTGTTACGTTTTTACGAGTCAACAAAATATTCTGGGGTGGGGGTTCAAACCCAGTAAACCCCCCTGAATACGGCCTTGCCTGCATACGGGGGTCTTTATCATTAAACTTTGCATTCAAGGTTTTCCCTAATTTTTCAAGTATAAATGGTTGTGTAAGTTTCCACTTAAGCAATAAAACAATCAGATTTGATTTTCACTGTCTTTGGTAGTTAAACTCTAAATTCTATTCTGTTACCAAGAGAATTGCAAATTTGCCGATAAAAGTTCAGTGCCAAATTTTATTATTGTGTTTTGTTACGTATTGTAAGTTCAAGGCCACGTTCAAAGGTTTTTTTGATAAAAACCTCTGAATAGGATTTGATTATCCAAGCGAAATGTCAACATTTTGCTTGCGCATGACATTGGCAATTCAAAAAGGCGAAGTGTTTTCTTAATAATTTTGATTCAATTTATTCTTTAAAACATTTCTATCAAATGTTACATATTTCGGACTTTTTTTTAAAATAGCAGAAGATGTTGTCACTTACTAGTGTATTTCCATTTGAGTTGTTTTTCAAACTAATTGTTCCTTTGCCCTTTGGACTTCGGAAAGGCCAAATATTTGGCCTTTGGAATGGGGACTTTCTCCCAAGCCTCAATATTTGCACTTTAGTCTCTATTGCCCATACCAAGGCCGTATCCAGGATTTTTTTTCCGGGGGGTGGGGGCATACAAAAGGATTTTTTCGGGGGATGGGTAGAAAAAAACTTTAAAAACGCATCAAAATTTGTTTATATTCATTTTTCTTACGTTTTCACGAGTCGGACAAATATTTCGTGAATGAGTTCAAATCCCCTAGTCCCCTGGATACAGCCTTGGTCCGTACATTACCCTTTTGCAGGCCATCCATTTTTAAATAGCTGCTTAAAATTCCCCTCAACTTTGAACACTCCCTAAATGTACAAATCTAAATTGGATAGACAAAAGAAACCTTGGTATATGGCATAGGTTCAGAGGCTGGACAAGGAGGGGGGGGGGTTTAAGACCATTTGATAGGCTCCAAAAAGCATGAGAAGGATTAAGGATAGGACACGAGGCAGACAGGCGAGTATATCAATAGCATGCAGTGTGCATCAGTTTGACAGAACCATATTTTCTGGGGGTTATATCTTTGGAAGAACGGGGTCTAGCTAAATGGTAGATTTTTGTCATGGAAATATAAATTTAGTCGAAAAACTATTTATGTATTTTTTTTTTAACCCAACATATCATTGACGGCTTAAAATTGTAAAGAGCTTTCCAATATATTACTTTGTGTAAACCCAAAACCCCAAGGTTACACCAGAATCAAAAATATAAAACCTGGTACAGGCCTGGGAAGTAAAGAAACAGGGGCGGAGGCATAAAATTCTGTTTCATAAACAGACAGTGTGTGCAACCTCTCGGTTCCTCCATTTTTAAGAGGTTTAAAACTATTCTGGTGGAGTTAAAACTAACAAAAGATTGCTCTTTCAATTTTTAAGTTAACAAGTATATATTTCACATAATTAAAAATGTTTAAAATAGCCATTTGAACGTTATAAATTAAAAAAACACACCCCCTTACACCCCCTAATCTAAGCTTTCATAAATTGGCCATGATTGCCCTTTTGGTCCTCGTTCGAGAACAGCAAACAGTTTTTTACAAACATTCCATAAATGTGAAATTGTCAGATACGGTTTTTAGGCATGACATCGACGATTTAACGAAAAAGAGAATATGCTGGCATCAAAGTCGTATCCAGGAAGGGGGCTAGGGGGTGTGACCCCTCTAAATGTTTGTCTGTCTCGTAAGAATGTAACAAAATGAATATAGACAAATTTTGATGGGTTTTTAAAAACAAATTTTGTACCCCCCCCCCTAGAAAAAAATTCTTTTGCAAAAACCCCCTTGAAAAAAATCCTGGGTAAGACTCTGGCTGGCATACTTTATTTCAATTGTTTGCGCTTTAATTAAGAATTAAATCTGTTACCAAAAGCTATTATAAAGTATTGTTTTTTTATTTTTTCCCATTTCTCACTGACGATGCATTAATATTCAATCCTCTGTATCAAGACCATGTTCTAATGATCAAACCACGGATTTACGAGTCATTTTGGACATCTGCTGAACGTAGTCATAAATATGGTTTCAACACCAATAAAATGTAAAATATTGTAAGTCAAAAGTATTGTTGATATTTTTCTGGTGAGAAAGACATCTTTAGTTAACACAGATCAGGTAATTCCATGGCTGCAAGATAGGGGCATGAGCAGAAAGGGCCTTGGGGACCGCTCCCTACCAAAAATTTGCAATTTTCTGGGCGTTCCTTATTTGAACTACCAAATAATTTTTGTGCAGCTCCCCCATCAAAATCATGTCTACGTATATTGAGTAGGGTCAGGTTTTTATCTGAGATTTTTTTTTTGGGGGGGGGGGAGGGGGTTACAACAGGATTTGTTGGGGGGAGGTTACAAAAAACTTTAAAAATGCATCAAAAATTTGTTTATATTCATTTTTGTTACGTTTTTACCAGTCGGACAAACATTTCCAGGGGGAATTCAAACCCTTTAGACCCCCTCCTGGGTACGGCCATGGGTAGGGTTTATAACCCCAAAACAGGTCTAAAGCGGTTGTCCCAAGCATGTCCAGTAAACTACTATTTGTAGGCATTCAAAGAAAACTGAAATATTTCTTCTTGAAATATGTTAGACTTCTAACACAAAGAAATAGACTTTACTTGTAAAGAATGTTGCGAATCAACCGTCCAAACGCTTTCATTGGCTTTACATATCTAATTCATCTCCTATTCAGTCGGCAAAATAGGCCATGATTAAGACAATAAGACATACGAGGCAGGAGCGAATCTCCAGCATTTTTATTGGGAGGGGGGGCTGCAAGAAGGATCCATATCTGGATAGTCAAGGGGCATGGGCTACATAAAAATTTTTTTCTCCGCATTATTGGGGGGAAACTGCCCCCCCCCCAAAAAAAAAAACTTGATAAGAGGTATTTATTTAGCAAAAGCTTTAAAAACATGATATTTATATTGCACAGGTGCCAAAGACATAATTGAGCGAAAAAAGTGTCTATGCCTCTAGTCTGGAGACTGCGTAAAATCGTTTCATGTAAACCGAAAAAAAAGCCATAATACTCAGAAGAAAATCTATCACTTACATCTTCGAGTTGAAGCTGTCACTGGTGGATCCAGGGGGGGGGGCATATTTTTCTGGCATCCTTACTCCTTGTTTTTATCTGATTTTCACTCTTTTAAAAAATTAAATTTGTCAATTTGGTCAATTATCGGCGCCCATGTCACATTGGCCCCGGCCCAATATTGTGCTCTAGATCTACCCTGGAAACTGTTCTCAAAGTTTAAGCTATTTTTCTCCTCCAGTCAAATCATAAAATGTTGGATACCTCCTTTTGTTTAGGACACGACAATATATTCCGAACTCTAAAATAATGCTAAAACCTCTAGCACAAGTGCCTATGCTGGTGTTCTAGGGTAATTTACCCCCTTCAAAAAGCTATATCTAGGAGGGAGGGGAGCTGTGGGGCTTGACCCCCTCTCAACAAAAAATATATTTGTCCGACTCGTAACAACGTAACAAATATGAATGTAAACAAATTCTTGATGTGTTTTTTTTTAATATTTTTGTAACCTCCTCCCGAAAAATCCTTTTGTAACTCTCATCCAAAGAAAATTCTGGATACAACCCTGTCCCTTCACATTTCCCCACAATTTTTTATAGGCTTCATGTAATTTTTTTTTCGGAGTAGCGTCCTCTCTCCATAGAATTATCTTAAACGTGTCTGCTTCTACTCTAACATGAATTCTGATTCTCTACACTAGCAAAATTATTTTTTTAGTCATATTAGAATTAAAAAAAAATAGCGCTATGTTCAGTAGTAACTAATTCTCAAAGTTGCGTAACTAAGTTCCAAAGAATATAAAAAACACCCCTCCCTCGATTTAGAAAAACAACTTTTCGTATATCCATAAGAAAATCAAAATCCCTGGTCCTCCTCAAAGGCATATCCTATTGGCCTCACCCCATCTTTCAAACGAAATCCAAAATTTTCTAGGATTTCTGGGTACTCATTCCCATTCTCGAATAAAAAGACTTTTTTATTATTATTATTATGACCTATAGTAGCACGGTGGATTAATGCTCTACTTGGAACTATGGGGCCCAGGGGTTGATTCCTGCTGCGGTAAGTTTGGTCGACCGGATTGCTACCCGTCCCTTAGTCCGGGGGCCAGATCCTTATAATGTGACAACTAGGTGACCAGAAAGACAGTCAGTTTAGCAATAGTTTCCGACTATATCGACTATGCTGAATATGGGTGGTGGCAAAGCTGGGGGCCGCTCCTGGGAGACAAGCTGGGGGAAAGTCCAAGAAACTCCCTTTTTAGGCCTGTAAAATGTATACAGACTGTTTTTTAAGGTTTTGGGGAAATGGTGGGCGTGAGAGGGGCGTTAGTTGCTCTCCAATCAGGGGCGTCAGATACTCACTCCAATTTAGTTGCGTGGCATCTCATATTATTCTTAATATGGTCATTTCTTATAATATGTTGTTTTTTTTACAATACCTTGTATAGTCCCGGAGCTATAGGCTATTATATAATAATTTACCCTGAAAATCTACATATTCAAAAATTTATTTCAAGGTAAAGCATGTATCTCGTAACTTAAATATTTTTAGAATTTCTCGTGTTTTATCAGAATTTACCTTGGATATTGAGCTTCAAACTGCCTAACTTTTCCAAGCTCCAACTAGTTGGTGAAGCTGCGCCGATTTTTTTTTTAACGTAGGCTATAAGCCAAAAATGTATGCGAAAATATATCTTTGCAAAATAATGAAATGACACAATATTCTATGCTAGAATTTAGCGTAGAATCCAAATATCAACTTTAATTTTTAGCCAATCTTAACTTCGTTTGTTATAGGCTTATGAATAAGGCCTATGGAAAAAAATTCAAATGAATTTACAGAAAAAAATGTGCATTGCCAGTTTAATAAACATACTGTGATATTTATTCCTTAAAATCTTAATTAATTTTTGATTTCTTACAGTTATAAAAGTGAAAACATTTCAAAGAATTTTTTCAGTAAATTACAAATTCCATTCTGGCTCTTAGAAATCATGGGGTTTAGAACCCTACTCAGATTAATTTCCGCTCGTTTTGAGTTTGACTTATTATATTTTCTGTTTGTTTTGGGTTTCATTTATCTATTAATACTGATTTGTGGTAGTTGTATGCCTGGTAGATTATTTGATTCTATTTTGTTCGTTTTTGGTTGCATGGAGTTCTATACTTTTTTTTTAAACTTATTTTGTTCAAAAAGTTATTTGATTAATTTCTATTCGTTTTATATTGACATAGTCTGTTTCAGGGAGAGAGAGCGAGCCTCTTCTGAAGTTAAACAACCATCAATTCCATAAAAACCTTTAATATCCCCTGGGCATAATTTACAACCCTTGCCCCTAGTCTCTGGGGTTTGTTTCAATCCCAAAAGCCTTGTTATATGATATTTAGACTACTTTGAACAGATTTTACACTACCAGTAGTTTTGGTTTTAAAAAAGTGGTATGGCTCCTCTCATATTCGTATTAAGTGGAAGAATCAGTTTAGTGATTATAATGTTAAGTTATGTAGAGGGCTGAGGCAAGGAAGCATTATTTCTCCTTTGATTTTCAATGTTACTGTTTGGGGACTATTTGATCAAATTCGGTTTACTTTTATTTATGGTAAAGGTTATGTTCTGATGTGGATTAATTACGCAGATGATTTACTCCTTTTGAGTCGATCGCTTCAGTCACTTCAACAAAATGTAGATTTATTAGCAAAGGTTTTTAGTGAGCATGGACTTCGTTTTCGCCCTGAAAAGTGTCAGTTTTTAATTCTTGGTCCTAAGGCTAATGATCTCGTTAATTCAGAAATGTCTGTCCGTATTTATGATAGTATTTTAAAACCTTTAGAATCTTTTTTATGTCTTGGTGTGCCTTATGGACCAACTTTAGCTCTATGCCGTGCTCCTATTTCTAAAGCAGTTAAAAGTAGAATAGCGTCTAGTTTCGAGACAGTAATTTGTCTTCGCGATCTTCTTTCTCGGAAATCACTGGCTCGGGTATATAATACAGTCGCTTTGCCTCAAATTTTAGTTTTTTTCATCGCTTCTCCCGTTTTTTAGAATTAGTAATATTGCGCATGTAAAAACCACATTTTTAAATGTTGCTAAGTTCCTTTGCCGCTTTTCTAAATCTGAATCAAATACTTTTTTAATGAATGCACATAAAATAAAAAACCCTGTTGATGTTTTGGAGAAAAAGCAAAAGAATTTTTTATCCAAATTAAATGTTTTTCTCATAATTTATATAGAGCTGCGCACGAAGCTTAATTTATTTTATTTGATTTAATTTTTGAATGAAGTGTTAATTTTTGAAGTGTTAATTTATTATCTATTGAATGAAGTGTTAATTTGTGTGGTAAATTTGATTGAAGGCCTTTGCGTATTTGTTGTTATATAGTTTAAAATAATTTTATGGCCTGTTGATTAGCGGTTATTATTTTTATTTATTTTTTTTTACTCTTCGTATTCGGAGGAAATAAAAAGTTTGAATTGAATTGAATTGGCTGTCTCAAAATTTTTATTAGACGCATTCTGGGACAGTATGACGTGTGCAGGGGGAAGAGGGTAGCTGCCCTCTGATCACTTTGACTCTTAAAAAGGGCACTAGAGCGTCTGGTTACCAATCCAATTAGCCCCCTTTGAAGCATATATGACCAAACTTTCTATAAAAACCCTATATGTCCCCAGGGCATAACTTACAACACTTGCCCTGAGGGCTGGGGGGATTTGTTATCCTCAAAGACATGATTTCCAGACCTCTCTGATAGGTTTAACAAAATGGCTATATCACAATGTTGATTGGAAGTGTTTGAGGAAATGATAGGCATGGAGGGAGACATTTGCCCTCTGATCACTTTCGACTAATAAAAAGGCACTAGTCCTCTCAATTTCCAATCAAATGAGCCTTTTTTGAAGCTTTTACGACAACATTTCTATAAAAACGTTAGATGCCCCAAAGGCATAACTTACTACCCTGGTCCTGAGCGCTATTTGGGGAGGGTTGTCGTCCTCAAAGACATAATTTCCAGACCTTTCAACTACGTTGAACAAAATGGCTATCTGAAAATTTTATTTGGATGTAATTGGGGAAATGGCGAGCGCAAGAGGGGAGTTAATTACCCTCCAATCACTTTTGACTATTAAAAAGGGAACCAGCGCTCTCAATTTCCAATTGAATGAGCCCATTTTGAAGTTTCTACGACAACGCTATCTATAAAAAATTTTATATGCCCCCAGGGCAGAACTAACAACCTATGCCCTGGGTACTCTCAGAGGTTTGTCATCATCAAATACATAATTTCAAGAGCTTTCAACTACGTTGAACAAAATGGCTATCTCAAAACTTTGATTGGATGTGTTTGGGGAAATGGTGGGCGTGAGTCTTCGGGCTATTAAAAAAGGCACTAGCCATTTGAATTTCCAATCGTATAAGCCATTTTTGAAGTTTCTACGACGACGCTTTCTATAAGAAACCTTATATTCCCCCAGGGCATAACTTACAACCCTTGCCTTGAGGGCTGTGGGGGGGGGGTCATCTTTAAAGGCCTAATTTCCAAGACTTTAAACTACGTTGAACAAAATGGCTATCTCAAAATTTGATAGGATGTGTTTGGGGAAAAGGTGGGCGTGAGAAGGAGGTTAATTTCTCTCCAATCACTTTAGACTATTAAAAACAGTACTAGCCATTTGAATTTCAAATCAAATGAGCCCTTTTTGAAGTTTCTACGACAAAGCTTTCAATAAAAACCTTATATGCCCTCAGGGCATAACTTATAACCCTTGTCCTGAAGACTGTTGGGGAGTTTCCTGCAAAAGGATATAATTTCCAAAACTTTCAACTACATTGAACAAAATGGCTGTCTCAAAATTTTGATTGGATGTGTTTGGGGAAATGGTGGGCGTACAAGGGGTGTTAGTTGCCTTCGAATCACTTTCCACTATTAAAAAGGTTACTAGCTATTTCAATTTTCAATCGAATGAGCCCATTTTGAAGTTTCCACGACATCGCTTTCTATGAAAAGCTTATATGCCCCAGGGCATAACTTATAACCATTGCCCTGAGGGCTGTGGGTGGTTGTCATCCTCAAAGACCTAATTTTCAGAACTTTGAACTATGATGAACAAAATGGCAATGCCAAAATTTTTATTGAATGCGTTTGGGGAAATGGAGGGCGTGAGAGGGGATTAATTGCCCTCCAATCACTTTTGACTATTAAAAAGGGCACTAGCTCTTTGGATATCTAGTAGAAAGATCTCTTTATGAAGTTTTTGCGACATCGCTTTCCATAAAAATCTTATACGCCCCCAGGGCATAACTTAAAATACTTGCCCTGAGGGTTGTTGGGGAGTATCCTCCCCAAAACGTAATTTCTACGTGGAAATCAACTACGCTGAACAAAATGGCTATCTTAAAATTTTGATTGGATGTGTCTGGAGAAATGGTGGGCGTGGATGGGGTGTTAGTTGCCTTCCAATCACTTTTGACTATTAAAAAGGGCACAAGCCACTCCAATTTCTAATCGAATGAGTCCTTTTCGAAGTTTCCACGACAACTCCTTCGATACGAAGTGCCCTGGTCGAAAGAAAAAAAAAATAGTACATTTTGCCAACATGGCTCTTTACTTAGGCAGCGCTATTGCATTGCCTATGATACGCTATTTAATTTGGTATAAGCTCTGATTTTCTTGCAAATATAGTTTTAAATCCAGATTATAATGAACCTGTGAAGCTTTGCAAGGTAGTAAATGGACACGCTAGAGCCATATTCGACAGAAGCTGAAAGCCGAAACCGCTAACATGATTAAAGATTGTTTATTATTTTAAGTACTCTACATCTATTTAAAAAATACTTGTGTTGTAATTAAATGAGTAAAGATACAAGTAAAACCTGTCAAAATACAATTGCCGCACATCCGAATGGTTTTCCCCCAACATACGGAAAAAAAACGCTAATCCTCGTCTGAATCGTCGCTGTTGGCACTGCATTCTCCTCTACATGCGCAAAGAACGTCGTATGGCTTTATCCCCAAACAAGGGCACTTTTTACCGCACACAGTTTTACAGCAACAAAAGGTTGAAGCCTTGTTGACAGATGGAGGCCAGAGGGTCATCGCTGAAGTCACTGGACTGACTCCTAAAATGTCGTGATGGCTCCAGCCCAACTCAAGTGGTTGAAGACATAGGGCCTAGGAATCATAGCCTGAAGAATAATGCTCCAGTGAAGTATAGCTCTCTTGACTAGATATACGACAGAACCATTGGTTGGGGGCAAGCTGTTCAAGTTCTTTTTTTCTGGGAAATAAATGAATTCGGAGGTCATTGAGAGAATCAAATTTGGACTGTTTTTTTGCCATATACCGATACAGCCAATTTCGTACAGATACGCAATATTTCAGGCTCGTACATAATGATGTTTCAGATATCATTCCTCACTTTCAGTGTAAGATCAGCAATTTCTTGAATGAGCTGTGACTTAACAGCTGATGTAGCAAATGTTTTTTTTTGCATTCCGAGAAGAAAAAACTGACCGTATAACCGCCACTAATGCAATGTAACAGCCCTTCTAACTCTACAACAGCACACGATGTTCTATTCAAAATTTTATGGATCGTAAAGACTTTATCAGGGAACTGAACGTAGAACGTAGAACGTTCGTAGTCTAGGTCACACCTGCAGAGGAATATTTCGCGATAGTTCTGTAATAGAATGACTACAATGTATATGTCATTCGCTTCAACAATTGCTTAGGAACATCCAATTCTGTAGCATTCGGGAACATAGAGAGCCACACTTGTGTCTGCTTCTTCATGTGTGCTGCACAAGGAAGCTTCGTAGTCCGGGTTCGGATCTAAAGTTATTTTGGATGGGACCAGTTTTAGCTCCTTCATTCTGTCACTGAATCCGCCAGAGAGGTAAACGGTAAATATTAATTCAGAAAGGCAGACATGGTTCCACAATTCAAACATATATGCGATAAGTCTTGCATTACTTTCTGACTGCATAAGCAAAATATCCCAGTTTTCTAGCACCATGCTCTTCGTAACGATCAAACTCTTCGTAACTGTATTTCCTCTCCGCTCATGGACATCCATTACTGTCTTTTAGAACAATTAATTAAAAAACTTTTTCCAAAAAATAAGTTTTTCAAAGAAAAGTAAAGAACTCCATTAAACAAAAATGAGCAAAAATAAAATAAAATAATTTACCAAGCTCGAAACTACCACAAATCAGCATCGATAAATAAATGAAACCCAAAACGAACAGAAATTACAATAAATAACCGAGTCAAACTCAAAACGAGCAGAAATTAACATAAGTTGGGCGCAAAACCCCTGAAAAAAAATAAGAATGAATGTGCATTCTCAGTTTAATATACATATACTGATATTTAGTAATCAAAATGTTAAAATTTATTAAAGTTATAAAAGTAAAAACATTTATATTTTTTTCAGTAAAGTGCAAATTTTGTTCTGGCCTTGGGAAGGCATAGGGGTTTTGCGCCCAATTTATGTTAATTTCTGCTCGTTTTGAGTTTGACTCAGTTATTTATTTTAATTTCTGTTCGTTTTGGGTTTCATTTGTTTATCGATGCTGATTTGTGGTAGTTTCGAGCTTGGTAGATTATTTTATTTTACTTTTGCTAATTTTTTGTTTGATGGAGCTCTTTACTTTTCTTTGAAAAACCTATTTTGTGAAAAAAGTTTTTTTTAATTAATTTCTGTTAGTTTTATATTGACATAGTCTTTTCAGGAAAATAGAAAATAATACTCTAAATCTTTTTGTTTTTTGGAACTTTATAGTTTGGCCTGCTATTTGTATGCTGGAGAAAAATTTTCAGCAATTTTTAACAGCATACACCATTTTAAGAATCTGGACACAAATAGCACTGTTTAACTTAGTTTCATACCTCCTCTAGTTGACCTGGAATGGAAAACTTGATACCATTCGCAAAAAAAATCTGTTTACTGTCTTTGATAGCTTTGATACACTTTCACTATTTTGATTTGGTTACATTTTAAGAGCAGAAGTAGCCTCGAAAGTTTGAACATAATACCCTCAGTCGTTCTTGGTATACTGCTGAGATGCTTTATTGGGAATTAGCATTATCACAGTGCATTTTGATTTAATCTTGAGGCAACATTTAGTTTTTAAACATAATGGACAAATGGGAGGGTGGGAATGGAAGGGGGATTAGTAGCCCTCCAATCGATTTCGACTATTAAAAAGGGCATCAGCCCTTTCTCTTTTCAATCGAATGAGCCCCTTTCGAAGTTCCCACGACAACTCCTTCGATACGAAGTGCCCTGGTCTAAACAACAACAAGAACAAAAATATTACTAATTACTTTGGACTATTAAAAAGGGCACCAGCCCTTTGAATTTAAAATCGAATGAGCCCTTTTCTGAAGTTTCTACGACAACGTCTTCTATAAAAACCTTATATGCCACCAGGACATAACTTAAAGCCCTTGCCCTGAGGGCTTTGGTGGAGTATCTTCCTCAAAACATATATTCTAACTGTAAATCAACTCAGCCGAATAAAATAGCTATCTCAAATTTTATATTGGATGTGTTTGGGGAAATGATGGGCGTGGGGGGGGGGGGGCTAGTTGCCGTCCAATCACTTTCGACTATTAAAAAGCGCACTAGCCCGTTGAATTTCCAATCAAATGAACTTTTTTGAAGTTTCTACGACAACGCCTTCTATAAAAACATTATATGCCCCCGGGGGATAACTTAAAACCCTTGCCCTGAAGGTTGTGGGGGAGTGTCCTCCTCAAAACGATATTTTCTATCTGGAAATCAACCATGCTGAACAAAATCGCTATCTCAAAATTTTGATTGGATGTATTTGGGTGAATGATGGACGTGGGGGGGGGGGGTTAGTTGCCCTCCAATCACTTTAGACTATTAAAAAGGGCACTAGCCCTTTGAATTCCTAATCAAATAAGCCCCTTTTGAAGTTTATATGACAACGCCTTCTATAAAAAACATATATATCCCAGGACATAACTTAAAACCCTTGCCTTGAGGGTTGTTGGGGAGTGTCCTTTTCAAAAACGTATTTTCTATCTAGAAATCAACAACGCTGAACAAAATGGCTATCTCAAAATTTTGATTGGATGTGTTTAGGGGAATGATGAGCGTGAAGGGGGGGGGCTAGTTGCCCTCCAATCCCTTTCGACTATTAAAAACCGCACTAGCCCATTGAATTTCCAATCAAATGAACTTTTTTTGAAATTTCTACGACAACGCCTTCTATAAAAACATTATATGCCCCCGGGGGATAACTTAAAACCCTTGCCCTGAGGGTTGTGGGGGAGTGTCCTCCTCAAAAAGATATTTTCTATCTGGAAATCAACAATGCTGAACAAAATGGCTATCTCAAAATTTTGATTGGATGTGTTTGGGTGAATGATGGACGTGGGGGGGGGTTAGTTGCCCTCCAATCACTTTCAACTATTAAAAAGGGTCCTATCCCTTTGAATTTCTAATCAAATAAGCCCCGTTTGAAGTTTCTATGACAACACCTTCTATAAAAACCTTATATACCCCAGGACTTGACTTAAAACCCTTACCCCAAGGGTTGTTGAGGAGTGTCCTCCTCAAAAACATATTTTCTATCTGGAAATCAACTATGCTGAAAAAAATCCCTATCTCAAAATTTTGATTGGATGTGTTTGGGGGAATGATGGGCGTGAAGGGAGGGGGGGGGGGGTGGTTGCCCTCCAATCACTTTCGACTATTAAAAAGGGCACTAGCCCGTTGAATTTCCAATCGAATGAGCTTTTTTGAAGTTTCTACCAAAACGCCTTCTATAAAACATTAAATACCCCCTGGCCATAACTTAAAACCCTTGCCCTGAGGGTTGTGGGGTAATGTCCTCCTCAAAAACATATTTTCTATCTGGAAATCAACTACGCTGAACAAAATGGCTATCTCAAAATTTTGATTGGATATATTTGGGGAAGTGATGGGCGTGGGAGGGGGGCTAGTTGTCAGTCACTTTCGACTATTAAAAAGGGTAACAGCCCTTTGATTTTCCAATCGAATGAGCCTGTTTTGAAGTTTCTACGACAAGGTCTTCTATAAAAACCTTATATGCCTCCAGGGCATAGCTTAAAACCTTTGCCCTGAGGATTATGGGGGAGTGTCCTCCTCAAAAATATATTTTCTATCTGGAAATCAACTACGCTGAACAAAATGGCTATCTCAGAATTTTGATTGGATTCGTTTGGGGGAATGATGGGCGTGGGAGGGGGGCTAGTTGTCAATCACTATCGACTATTAAAAAGGGTATTAGCCCTTTGAATTTCCAATCGAATGAGCCTGTTTTGAAGTTTCTACGACAACGTTTTCTATAAAAACCTTATATGCCCCCAGGGAATAACTTAAAACCCTTGCCCTGAGGGTTGTGGGGTAGTGTCCTCCTCAAAAACATATTTTCTATCTGGAAATCAACTACGCCGAACAAAATGGCTATCTCAGAATTTTGATTGGATGTGTTTGAGGGAATTATGGGCGTGAGGGGGGGGGGGGGGGGCTAGTTGCCCTCTAATTGCTTTCGACTATTAAAAAGGGCACTAGCCCGTTGAATTTCCAATCGAATGAGCTTTTTTGAAGTTTCTACGGCAACGCCTTCTATAAAAACATTAAATGCCCCCTTGGCATATCTTAAAACCATTTCCCTGAGGGTTGTGGATGTGCGTCCTCCTCAAAAACATATTTTCTATCTGGAAATCAACTACACTGAACAAAATGGCTATCTAAAAATTTTGATTGGATGTATTTGGGGAATGATGGCCGTGGGAGGGGGGCTAGTTGCCCTCCAATCGCTTTCGGCTATTAAAAAGGGCACTAGCCCGTTGAATTTCCAATCGAATGGGCTTTTTTTAAGTTTCTACGACAACGCCTTCTATAAAAACATTAAATGCCCCCTGGGCATAACTTAAAACCATTTCCCTGAGGGTTGTGTCCTCCTCAAAAACATATTTTCTATCTGGAAATCAACTACGCTGAACAAAATGGCTATCTCAAAATTTTGATTGGATGTATTTGAGGAAATGATGGGCTTGGGAAGGGGGCTAGTTACCCTCCAATCACTTTCGACTATTAAAAAGGGTACTGGCCCTTTGAAGATCCAATCGAATAAGCCTGTTTTGAAGTTTCTACGACAACGCATTCTATAAAAAGCTTATATGCCACCAGGGCATAACTTAAAACCCTTGCCCTGAGAGTTGTGGGGGAGTCTCCTCCTCAAAAACATATTTTATATCTGGAAATCAACTAAGCTGAACAAAATGGTTATCTCAAAATTTTGTTTGGATGTGTTTTGGGGAATGATGGGCGTGGGTGGGGGCTAGTGGCCCTCGAATGAGGGCCACTAGCCCTCCAATTGAATGAGCCTGTTTTGAAGTTTCTACGACAACGTCTTCTATAAAAACCTTATATGCCTCCAGGGAATAACTTAAAACCCTTGCCCAGAGGGTTGTGGGGGAGTTACCTCCTCAAAAATATATTTTCTATCTGGAAATCAACTACGCTGAACAAAATGCCTATCTCCGAATTTTGATTGGATGTGTTTGAGGTAATGATGGGCGTGGGAGGGGGGCTAGTTGTCAATCACTTTCGACTGTTAAAAAGGGTATTAGCCCTTTGAATTTCTAATCGAATGAGCCTGTTTTGAAGTTTCTACGACAACGTCTTCTATAAAAACCTTATATGCCCTTATAAAAACCTTATATCATTCCCGCAAACACATCCAATCAAAATTCGGAGATAGCCATTTTGTTCAGCGTAGTTGATTTCCAGATAAAAAATATATTTTTGAGGAGGACACTCCCCCACAACCCTCAGGGCAAGGGTTTTAAGTTATTCCCTGGAGGCATATAAGGTTTTTATAGAAGACGTTGTCGTAGAAACTTCAAAACAGGCTCATTCGATTGGAGGGCTAGTAAACCTCATTCGACTAGTTGTCAATCACTATCGACTATTAAAAAGGGTATTAGCGCTTTGAATTTCCAATCGAATGAGCCTGTTTTGAAGTTTCTACGACAACGTCTTCTATAAAAACCTTATATGCCCCAGGGAATAACTTAAAACCCTTGCCCTGAGGGTTGTGGGGGAGTGTCCTCCTCAAAACATATTTTCTATCTGGAAATCAACTACGCCAAACAAAATGGCTATCTCAGAATTTTGATTGGATGTGTTTGAGGGAATTATGGGCCTGAGGGGGGGGGCGCTAGGGGCCCTCCAAGCACTTTCGACTATTAAAAAGGGCACTGGCCTGTTGAATTTACCATCGAATGTGCATTTTTGAAGTTTCTACAGTAACGCCTTCAATAAAAACAGTAATTGCGCCCTGGGTTTAACTTAAAACCCTTGCCCTGAGGGTTGTGGGTGTGCGTCCTCCTCAAAAACATATTTTCTATCTGGAAATCAACTACACTGAACAAAATGGCTATCTCAAAATTTTGATTGGATGTATTGGGGGAATGATGGCCGTGGGAGGGGGGCTAGTTGCCCTCCAATCGCTTTCGGCTATTAAAAAGGGCACTAGCCCGTTGAATTTCCAATCGAATGGGCTTTTTTTAAGTTTCTACGACAACGCCTTCTATAAAAACATTAAATGCCCCCTGGGCATAACTTAAAACCATTTCCCTGAGGGTTGTGTCCTCCTCAAAAACATATTTTCTATCTGGAAATCAACTACACTGAACAAAATGGCTATCTCAAAATTTCGATTGGATGTATTTGAGGAAATGATGGGCTTGGGAAGGGGGCTAGTTACCCTCCAATCACTTTCGACTATTAAAAAGGGTACTGGCCCTTTGAAGATCCAATCGAATAAGCCTGTTTTGAAGTTTCTATGACAACGCCTTCTATAAAAACCTTATATGCCCCCAGGCCATAACTTAAAACCCTTGCCTCGAGGGTTGTGGGGGAGTGTCCTCCTCAAAAACATATTTTCTATCTGGAAAACAACTACGCTGAACAAAATGGCAATCTCAAAATTTTGATTGGATGTGTTTGGGGGAATGATAGGCGTGAGGGGGGGGGGCTAGTTGCCCTCCAATCACTT
Organism: Artemia sp. Qi Xiang Cuo; assembly: GCF_049724085.1. Lineage (NCBI taxonomy): Eukaryota > Metazoa > Arthropoda > Branchiopoda > Anostraca > Artemiidae > Artemia > Artemia sp. Qi Xiang Cuo. The sequence goes on from NC_142810.1 coordinate 51,081,178, forward strand.
TCGACTATTAAAAAGGACACTAGCCCTTTGAATTTCCAATAGAATGAGCCTTTCTTGAAGTTTCTACGACAATACCTTCTATAAGAACCTTATATGCCCCCAGGCCATAACTTAAAACCCTTGCCCCGAGGGTTGTAGGGGAGTGTCCTCCTCAAAAATATATTTTCTATCCAGAAACCAACTACGTTGAACAAAATGGCTATCTCAAAATTTTGATTTGATGTGTTTGGGGGAATGACGGGCGCGGGGGGGGGCGCGGGGGCTACGGGCCCTCCAATAACTTTTGAATATTAAAAAGGGCACTAGCCCTTTGAATTCCCATTCGAATGAGCCATTTTTGAAGTTTCTACGACAACGCCTTCTATAAGAAACTTATATGCCCCCAGGGAAGAACTTAAAACACTAGCCCTGAGGGTTGTGGGGGATTTTCCTCATCAAAAACATTTTTTCTATCTGAAAATCAACTACGCTGAACAAAATGGCTATTTAAAAATTTATATTGGATGTTTTTGGGGTAATGCGTGGCGTGGGGGGGGGGGGGCTAGTTGCCCGCCAATCACTTTCGAATCTTAAAAAGTGCACTAGCCCTTTGAATTTCCTATTGAATGAGCCTGTTTTGAAGTTTCTACGACAACGCCTTCTATAAAAACCTTATATGCCACCAGGGTATAACTTTAAACCCTTGCCCTGAGAGTTTAGGGGAAGTGTTCTCCTCAAAAACATATTTTCTATCTGGAAATCAACTAAGCTGAACAAAATGGTTATCTCAAAATTTTGATTGGATGTGTTTGGGGAAATGATGGGCGTGGTTGGGGGCTAGTGGCCCTCCAATCACTTTGGACTATTAAAAAGGGGTACTAGCCTTTTGAATTTCTAATCGAATGAGCCTTTTTTGAAGTTTCTATGACAACGCCTTGTATAAAAACTTTTATGCCCCCAGGGCATAACTTAAAACTCATATCTCAAAATTTTGATTGGATGTGTTTGTGGGAATGATGGGCTTGAGGGGGGGGGGGGGGTAGTTGCCCTCCAATCACTTTCGACTATTAAAAAGGGTACTAGCCATTCCAATTTCCAAATGAATGAGCCCTTTTCGAAGTTTATACGACAACTCCTTCGATACGAAGTGCCCGGGTGGAGAAAAAACAAATTGTGCCTACATCGTTCTTTACTTAGGCAGCGCTAGCGCGCTGCCTATGATGAGATGCCCGGACATGTTTACAAGGCCGAACACTCCGTCATACCGATCAGCTACAACATGCAGCTCAGTTGTAGATTTTGGAAGCCAATTTAACAGCCTTTAGGATTCGTTTCGAAAATGCCTTAACGGTTTTGGTTTTGTCTGGCACTTGCGACCGGATTAACGGCATGAAATCTACTGCCACATCAGTTACCGTGGCCGTGTTAATTGGTACTTCGCTAGGCCACTTTATAAATTTGCAGAGGTGCGAATGAACTCGAGAAAACTTGACTTCGTACCTGATCGAAGTTGAATACTTTCACCAGCTCCTGCTTCAAATATTGCTGGGGCGTAGGGCAAAAGTTCGTGTAGCATGATCTTACTTAGCATCTCAAACGTAGATCCTTGACTAGTACCAACAGTAACCAAAATCCTTTTAACAGTTTCCAATTCATTATGAACGCTGCCACTGGTTTTGGTAGTCAAACGTTTGGCCTGTTTTGTTTCGCAATCCATAGTCTTTGCAATCACGCTCTGCCATCAGGAGCTGGAAAAGAATCAGCACAAGATTCATATACTCCATCCACAATTTCGTTGTATGGTTTTTGTCACGCGACTTGTTGAACTGATTCATCAAAGGCTTCATAGATTCCAAGTGATTGTCAAGGTTCTCAAATGAACCTCCTTAATTCATGAACGCAGACATCAAATCTGACAGCTCATCAAAAGTACTTGCTTCTTCATCTGATTCAATGTAATACTGTTCAAGAGCATTCCAATATACTCTATACAAGGCCTCTACTACGATGATGTGAGCCTCCATACACCTGTAATAGGGTTTTCCAGTCATAGCTTTTTTAGCAGTTCCAGAGAGTAAGATGTCAGCCTTACTAAAGATTTTCAAGCCCTGAGCCTTTCATGAGGTACCCAATCACACCAAGAAAGTTCATACACAGTTGAAATCCACCCATTCTTGGAATAACATCATTGAATGCTTCAGGCTGTTTCTTTTTTAATGCGATAATGATCTCGTAGATAGCTAGGTGTTTCTTTCTCGAAAGCTCTTGTTATCATTCTCGTCTTCTTCTTCCTACGAAATGCTTACCTGCGAAATTTGATCTCAAGATGGAGTAGTAAAACAATTAGCCTATAACAACTGAAGTTGACATTTGGTTGAAAAGTAAAGTTCATATTCGGATTTGGCGTTAAATTGTAGCATAAAAGATGTGTCACATCTTCATTTTGGAAAAATGTGTTTTTGCTTATATTTTTTCGCTTACACTTTTTCGAAAAATTCAAGACGGCTTCACCGAACAGTTTAAGCTTTGAATTTTACGGCAATGCAAGGCCTTATCCAGGGGGGGAGTTACCCGGTTTGAACCCCCCCCCCCGAAATTTTTGACCGAGTCGAAAATAAGTCGAAAATTAGTAAAACCTAGGTAAAAATCAGTAAAATTAGTCGAAAACTGAGTCAAAAATTAGTAACCCCCCCCCCCCGAAAAAGTCAAAAATTAGTAAAAATTTGCCCCCCCTCCCACAAAAAAAAATACTGTGTGCCCTTCTGCATTTTCTTGAATTGGTACCAGCTGGTCTATTATGTCCTAAAGAAACAAATTCTATTTTTAACTGCTATTAATTTGTCTGCTTCATAATTATTTTGCTTTCAGCATTTTCTCATTATTATTGACTACCTTTCATTTTATAATAATATCCAAAAAAATAGCCTTGGATCAAATTATTTTCACTAATTAGGGCCAATTTCGATAAAATGCCATGGCTTCACCATCAAAGTCTTCCCTAAGGGTTTCAGAGTTGATTAACAATTCATATTTGACTGATATATACTGTCTAATTATTATCAATACTTTAACGGCACCGCATATAGGAAGTTATTATACTCTCTAATATGTATAAATCATAGATAAGGTTAAAAGGTGGCCCCAATCATCTGAATCCAAGTTGAGAGGATTAATAGAGTTATATAGTCATGCAGCTTGACTATTGTATCGAAATCCGTCATCACTTATCAACATGCGGTTTCTTTGTGCAACGTGTGCGGCTTTTTTATGGCCTATGTTGTTGGCCGATTAAAAAACTACTGGCCTATACTGATCAGCTATGTGGGTGGAAAAAAGCCCTTTGATATGAAAACTTTCGCACCAGGGTGCATATAATTTTAAGCTATTGTTTTAATTGATTTATGGCAGAAAAATTGAAGAATTTAATTTAGAGAAACGATGTTGCGGGTCGCTTCTCCATTTGGGTATTTAATTAAAGTAGATGAAGAAATAAATATTTTCCTATATTTAATTACAAATCCACACAACATTGAAGCGAACATTTAGGAACTATTCACATCAAAAAATACCTTCGACAAAAATGAATCCGCGAATTTTTGTTTTTACATTTAAAGTGTTTAGATCTTGAATGTATCAAAAAAGCACAGGTACAAGTACAGATAATTCGTTGGAGGGAGGCTAGTGGATGTCCTGACAGAAGAAAGCCATTTACGCCGCAAAAAATCTCTCATTGAGATGTAGTAATGTTAGCCGCTTTGAGTTACAACATACCCTTGAGACCATATTTTTGATCCTGGTGAAAGGAGTGCTATATGAGCCACTACAAAAAGTGGGCATCCAAGCATCCATGATCAGCAAAATATTTGTGTGTTTTTTTAGCCATATTTATGGTTCTAATGAACTTGTCTCCTGATTTGATAACATTTAAGACCATGGAACAATTCAAAAGAAATCTAAAAAAAAAAAAAAAAATCTGAAAACAACATTAGAACAACCGTAAAAACTTGCTTTTATCATATCTGAGGGGTTGCTTCCGTCTACACCCTTCACTTCCACAGACTCTAATGGAGCAATACATGGCACAATTAGATAAATTTTGAGTCTCCAATGCTTAGTCAACTTGATGTGTCTTTTTATGATATTTCCAAATATTTTAATGCTTTTCTCGTCAATCTTGAAATTTCTTACTTACTCATATCTCATTGCTAAAAGTGTATTGCTTTACTTTACATGGCAAAATGACCAGTGCCCAAATCTTTCGCGGAATATTATAAATTATGGCTCTCAAGGATATTTTCAAGATCAAAGAAGTGCAATGTTCCCGGCAGATGATATCACACGCTAGGTGGATATGGATATTCGCTCTCGAGGATATTTTCAAGATCAAAGAAGTGCAATGTTCCCGGCAGATGATATCAGACGCTAGGTGGCATTGGTGATATTTTCGACACTAGTACTAGCTTCTCCTCTCACCACCATCCCAATTTCTTCGTGGCAGTGTTTGGTGGCTTTGTTAACAAAGTATAAAATTTTACAGAAAATCGAATAATTGATATAATCCATCTGCAATGAATATGAATACAAAGCTAAAAATTTTCTGCAGGTAATAATTAATCGCCATTTTTGTTGGTTTTTGAGAACTATTATTTAAAGTCTAAACCCTGTCTACTCAATGTAGTCCTAGGTCCAATGGCGTCAAGGCCGTATCCAGGGGGGGTAGAGGTTTTAACCCCCCTGAAATGTTTGTCAGACTCATAAAAACATTACAAAATTGACTATAATTTCTTTATGCGTTTTTAAAGCTTTTTTGACTCCCTCCCCGAAATAAAAAAAAATTCGCATCCCCCCCAAACAAAAATCCTGGATACATCCGTAAGAGGTGTAGAAGATCTTCTGACACCTGGGGTGGATTTTTCACCTGTACCCCTCCCAATATAGGCTAGATCAGTTGGCAAAAATTTTGGCAGGGTCATTAAACTAGTTGGCTGTAAATGAGTCGGTCTACTCGTTACACAGTTCTGATCTCTGTGTCCTCTTCTATGCTGAGTACCTTAGAAGACAACTATGCACCATTTAAGGCCACGCTAAAAGGGAACATAGTCACAACGACGTTGTGACGCTGACGTTTACAAAGACGTAGGCAGTTTTCTTTTCGACATTATTGCCTCTTAATAGTATTCAACGTTCTTCAAATAATATATAAATAACTTAGGGGCTGAACTTCCTTTAAGTTATGGTGCCCTAGGCTTTCTAAAAGCCAGAATATAATTTCTACTTTACTGAAAAAAAATTCAAATGAATTAACTGAAAAAATATTAATTGTCAGTTTTAATATGCATATGCTTATATTTATTCCTTAAAATCTTAATTAATTTTTGGTTCCTTGACGTCATAAAAGTGAAAACATTTAAAAGGATTTTTTTCAGTAAAGTACAGATTATATTCTGGCTTTTAAAAAGCATAGTGGTTTTGAACCCTACTCGTATTAGTTTTTGCTGGTTTTGAGTTTGATACTGTTATTTATTTTAATTTCTGTTCGTTTTGGGTTTCATTTATTTCTTTGTGGTAGTCGTCTGTTTGGTAGATTGTTTGATTCCATTTTCGTTAATTTTTGGTTTAATAGAGTCCTTTCATTTTCTTTGTTAAAAACGTGTTTTGAGGAATTTTTTTTTTAATGAATTTCTGTTCGTTTTATATTGACATAGTCTTTTTCAGTGATTAATTAAAAAAAAAAAATCCGAAAAAGAAGTTTTTAAAAGAAAAGTAAAGGCCCTTTAAACTTAAAATCGGCAGACACAAATACCTGTTAAAATTCAAAATCAAAACGACCAGAAATTACTATTAAAGAATAGATGAAACGCAAAACGAACCGAATTTAAATAAACAATCATAGCAAAAAAACATACAACAAGTAATAATATAAATGAATAAATAAATCTTAAAGCGAGTAATGCTTAAATTAAATATGTAAATCAAATCAAAAAGAAAAAAAAAATTGTTATTGAAGTATAAGAGAAACTCAAAACGAACAGAAATTAAATAAAGCATAAATGCAAACAAACATGCAATAGATACTAATGTAAATGAATACAAAAAAAATCTTATAAAGAGTGAAACTTAAATTGAATATGCAAATAAAGCTTGAAACGAACAAAAATCACTACAAACAAGAGTTTGGGGTATTGCCTCCTTCTCTCACTGTGAAAGTGTAATCTGACGCTTCTTGAAAACAAATTGTATTTCAAATATTTTCTTTTGTACTTAATATTGAAAACAAATATTAAAATCACAGTAAAATTTTGAACTGATGAGCTTTCAGCAATTAATAGCATTGAAGAATTACAGCATTGAAAATTAAAACACAATTACAGTGAAAGAAAACCTTGAACTGATGGATCTTTAAACAATTAATATCATCGCCAATTAATATCATCGCAATTAATACCATTATACATCAAATATTCAGTTTAGTTTGTCAGTTCTTTCTAAAATTGTTCAAGACCCCTAAAATTGTCCCCTTCCTGAGCTGTACGTAAAAGCCTACTGCGTTACTTTCGCTTCACTGAAAACGAATTATATTACAAATATTTTCTTTTCAGTTCTTACAGCATTGGAAATCAAAACACAATTACAGTGAAAGAAAACTTTGAACTGATGGATCTTTAAACAATTAATATCATTATATACAAAATATTCAATTTGATTTTGTTTATATTTTCCAAGACTGTTCAAGACGCATATAGTTTTCAGTAAAGCACCATGCTGCAGTACGTTTTAGACTTTTACAGTGAGAGAAGGAGGCGATACCCAAAATCTTGTTTGTAGTGATTTTTGTTCGTTTCAAGCTTGATTTGCATATTCAATTTAAGTTTCACTCGTTGGATTTATTTATTTATTTATACGATTACTTGTTGTATATTTTTTTGCCGAGATTGTTTATGTAATTCTTGTTCGTTTTGGGTTTTATTTATTTTAATAGTAATTTCTGGTCGTTTTGAGTTTGAACTTTAATAGTTAATTGTATCTGCTGATCTTATGTTTAAAATGGCCTTTACTTTTCTTTGAAAAACTACTTTTTCGTAAGGTTTTCTTAATTAATCCATGAAAAAGACTTTGTCAATATAAAACAAACAGAAATTAACTAAAAAAACTTTTTCCTCAAAATACGTTTTCCAAAAAAAAAAAAAAAAAAAAAAAAAAAAAAAAAAAAATTAAACAAGAAAAACGGGTTTTAATTTTCTATAAAGCAGTGAAATATAAAACAATTAATTATACACAAATACTCCGAATATTTCGGCCCCACGTCCGGGAGCCTTTCTCAACGGGAAAAAAAATATAAAATGAAACAAAAAAAATTCTTTTTAAAAAAAACTTAACTTACATCAAAATAAAACATACTAAACACATAAAGAGAAAGAAAAAAAACAAAAGAAAAAATATAAATAAATAGGAAACAGAACTCACATATTAAATAAACACTTCCATGCACTGAATGTCAATAATGATTCAACTCACCTCCTCACAGTATATAAATTGAAATCTATCAAAAATGAAGAATATATTTATACTAAGACCAAAACAATAAAAAGTCAACTAACCCCCTGGCCCATAACCCCTAATTAAATTTCACAAGTTCATCAACCAATTTATGAATTATAAATTGAACGGATTCGTTTGGTTGCAAGCTTAGCTGCAGTTCGTTTACTTTTCCCATCATTTCACCCATTCTGACCTTTGTTCGCAAGGTCATCTTTCGTTTCAGAACTATTATTAAAATCAGTACTGGTTGAATATCTTGCCTGCATTTTAATTAAACTATTATAAATTGAATTGATCCTAAATTCCTCTTCATCTTTATTGATACTAGTACCCCCATATATTATCTTTTTTATTTCTATAATTTCCCTGAAGCTTTGTAAAAGTCCTACAGACGTATCTACTATTTTTGTTTGATCAAATAAAATACTGTGATGAGGAAAATTATAAAGATGTTCTGTAACAGCTGACTAAACAAAAATGAATAAAATGAACAAAAATAAAATCAAACAACCTACCAAGCAGACGACTACCACAAATCAGGGGTATTCAAAAGTTCTAATCAAACTAGAGCTTTTAGTTTCCAACCAAATGAGTACTCTCTGAAGTTTATAAGAGCATCCCTTCCACAACAGCTATATATGCCCGTCAGGCATAACTTAAAACGCCTACCTCGGGGCAAGAAGGATTTTGTCGACCCCAGAGTTTTCGTTATATGATCTGTGAACCATTTTGAAAAAATAGCTCTCTCGAAATTCTTTTTGTATGGGTTTGAGGAAAATAGGACGCGGAGGGGATGGGGGATAGTTGTCCTCCCATCTTTTGAATCTTAAAAAGTGAACGAGAACTTTTAATTTCCAATGTTATGAGCCCTCTCAGAAGTTTATACGAGCATCCCTTTCATAAGAACCATATATGCCCCAGAGCATTACTTACAACGCCGACCCCCGGGCCCTGGGGGGTTGCGTCGACACAGGAGTTTTTCTTATCTGACCTTTGAACTATTTTTAGCGAAATAGTTTTCTGAAAACTTTTATCTGATGGATTTGGGGGAAGAAGGGTGTGTATCTGGTGGGGGGGGGGGGCTAGTTGCCCTCGGATATCTTTTTACTCGTAAAAAGAGAACTAAAACTTTCAATTTCCAATCAAATGAGCCCACTCTGAATTTTATACGAGCATTCATTTCATAAGAACCATATACGCCCCCAGAACAACACTTACAACGCCTACCCTCCGGGCCCTGGGGGGTTGTGTCGACATCGGAGTTTTTGCTATTAAATTTTTTAACAATTTTAAAAAAATGACTATCTCAAAGTTTGTAACGGATGGGTTTGGGGAAAAGAGCCGCGGGGGAGGGGACTATTCACCCTGCAATCTCTTTACTCTTAAAAAGTGAACTAGAACTTTTAATTTCCAATCAAATGAGCCCTCTATGAAGTTCTTACGAGCATCCCTTTCATAAGAACCATATATGCCCCAGGGCATAACTTACAACTCCTACCCCTGGGCCCTGGTGGTTTCGTCGACACCTGATTTTTTGTTATCTGAATTTTGAAGATATTTTAACAAAATGGCTATTTCAAAATTTTTATCGGATGCATTTTGGGAGAAAGGGGCGTGGTGGGGGGCCAGTTGCCCTCCAATCTCTTTTGACTCTCAAAAACTGAACTAGAACTTTCAATTTCCAATTAAATGAGCCCTTCCAGAAGTTTTTACGAGCATCCCTTCCAGAAGAACCACATAGTCCCCCAGGGCATAACTTAAAACGCCTGCCCTCGGGCCTTGGGAGGCTGTGTCGACCCTAGAGTTTTCGTTATGTGGTCTTTGAACTATTTTTAAGAAAATGGCTATCTCAATGTTCTTATCGGATGGGTTAAGGAAAAAAAGCTGTGAGGGGATAATTGCCCTCTCATCACTTTTGACTCTTAAAAAGGGCACTAGAACTCTCGATTTCCAATTGAATGAGCCTTCTTTGAAGTTTATACGACGAACCCTTCCATATGAAGCGCCTCTAAGGAAAATAATAATAAATAAATATAAAACATTGGAACCGTATGACCCTTACTGTAGGCAACGTTTTGGCGTTGCCTCTAAAAAAAAAAAAATATAATAAAATATGAATCTTTCTGGTTTTCCTTTAATAATTTATAGTTTAGCCTGCTATTTATATGCTGGAGAAACTTTTTCAGCAATTTTTAACAACATAAACTCTTTTGAAAATCATGACACAAATAGTAGTGTTTAATTTAGTCATATAAATCCTCTAGCTGACCCGATAAATAAAAGTTAATACCGTTCCACAAAAATTATATCTTTGCTCTTTCACAGCCGAGATACATTTACAATCTTTTGACTTAGTAAAATTTTAAGAGCAGAAGTAGCAATAGAAATAGCCCCGGAAATGTGAGCTTAATACCCTCAGTTATTCTTGGTATATTTCTGATATGTCTTATTGACAACCAGCACACACACAGTGTGTTTCGATTTGATTTTAAAGCAACATTTAGTTTTTAAGCATAATGGTCACAATACATAAGTGTGGCGGGTTGATCTACCCACTAACCCTAGAGATATAGTTACTAGACCATTAAGCTATGCTGAACAAAATTACTGTCTGAAAATAGTGATTGGAAGTGTCTGGAAAGCTATGAGCTAAAGAGGAGGGCTGAATGCCTCCCAATCATTTTTTACTCTTAAGAGGGCAATAGAACTTTTAATTTTTAATCAAATTAGCCGCTTTAAAACATCAATGGTATTACTAGCCTTGATAGAGCATTGCTGCCTATGTTCTTGAATGTCCTATAGTTATTATATGCCCTTTTAATACCTGCATGCACATAGGTTTTTCGTTTAATTGAAAATTCCTCCTAAACGTTCCCTAAACGTTTCAACTTAATGTCATTAGTTTCATTAGTTAAAGTAACCGTAGAAGCAGTATTAAATGAATACACACAGTGTCTTCTGCCTAGCTCAAAATCCACAACCTATGAAGGCGTGAAGGCGAAATTTTCAGTGAATATTTCTCTTGTTCTCTTGTGCTATTACCTACCATCTGTATGTAAGTTGTCAAAAGGGTATATCGGCAATATCTTAGGAACAGTTTCGTGTGTGAAATTAAAACTTACAACGCTTGTTCTAGGGGATGTTGAACTAGCGAAAATACAATATTTGCATCATAATACTAATACTTCTACAACTACTGCTACTACTACTACTACTGCTACTAAAGCTAAGACTACTATTATTTTCTGGTGCTGCTACTACAACTAATAAACTTGAGGGTATTAAATTGAAAAGTGTTGGCAATATTTTTACTATATTGAAATTAATCGAAACAATCAATGCCCATACCGGTTATCAAGAGGACGTATCAGCGGTGATTCAGGACCGGTTGATGGTATCTAGTTGAAAATTTCATCGTATGTACAAGGGGATGTTGAAAAAAGGAGTTATTTGCATACTGCTACTACTGCTACTTCAACTATTGCTACGTATAATTACTGAACCTTTTAACAATGCTGAAAAAATTGATGTCTCAAAACTTTGTTTCGATATTTGTAATGGGAAGTGACAGGCGTGGGGGAGGGGGGGAGTTTCTCTCAAATCCCTTTAACTCTTGTAAAGGGCACTATAACTTCCAATTTAAAATCAAATGAGACCCATCTGAATTTAATACGACTACCCATTTCATAAAAAAACCTTATATAACCCCAGGACATGACTTAAAGCCCTTGCCCCAGGGCTCTGGGGGTTCTGATAGCCCTAGAAGCATTGTTAGGTACTTGTCTAGTAGCCGGGTAACACGCGAGAAGTGAAGTTTGGCTAATACTAATGAAATGCAACAAAGTATAATAAAAATATAGTAGATTAGAAACAAATTTGGGCTACATGTTTGCACGTTGGGAGGAAGGGAGGGGGTAAAGCATAGCATATATTAAATACGTGACCTACATTAACCTAACCTAGGTACCTATTTTTGCCCTTTTAACCACAAAAACCTAAAGTTTAAATATTTTTCACAGAGTGAGCAGTTTGCTTAAAAAGGGCACTATAACTTCTAATTTCAAATCAAATAAGCCCCATCTGATGTTTATACTACCGCCTATTCAATAAAAACTTATATACCCTCATAAAATAACTTACAACCCTATCCCCAGGGTGCTGGGGGGTCGTGTCATCCCTAGAGACATTATTATGTGTTCTTTGGACTATTTTGAAAAAAATCGCTATCTCATAATTTCAATCAGATGCGTTTGGTGAAAGGGGGGGTTGTAGAACAGGGAGGGGAGTGAATAAATGCCCTCCATCACTTTTGACGCTTAAAAAGGAACTAAAACTTTCAAATTTCAACCAAATGAGCCTCTTCTAAAGTTAAACAATCATCCATTCCATAAAAACCTTAAATACCCCTGGGCATAACTTACAACCCTTGCCCCTAATCTCTGGGGTTTGTTCCGACCCCAAAGGCCTTTTTATATGATATTTAGACTATTTTGAATAGAATGTCTATCTCAAAATTTTTATTAGATACATCTAGGAACAATACGACGTGTTTATGTGTGGGGGAGGAGGGAGTAGCTGCCTTCCGATCACTTTGACTCTTCAAAAGAGCACTAGAGCGTCTGATGACCAATCCAATGAGCCCCCTCCGAAGTCTATATGACCACCCTTTCTATAAAGCCTTATATGCCACTTACAACCCTTGCCCTGAGGGCTGGAGGGATATTTTATCCTCAAAGACATAATTACCGGACTTTTTACAATACGTTGAATAAAACGGCTATATAAAAATTTTGATTGGAAGTTCTTTGGAAAATGGTAGGCGTCGGGGGGGGGGGGGTCATTTGCCCTCTGATCACTTTTGACTAATAAAAAAAGCACTTTTCCTCTCAATTTCCAATCAAATGAGCTGTTTTTGAAGCTTCTACGACAAAACTTTCTATAAAAACCTTGTATGCCCCGAGGGCATAAAACCTTAACCTGTGGTTTATGGGGGGTGGGGGTGTCATCCTTAAATACATATTTTCCAAACCTTTCAATTAAGTTGAACAAAATGACCATATCAAAATGTAACTGAAATGTTTGGGAAAATGATGGACGTGGGGGGATTCTCCCTCCGATTACCTTCGAACTATTAAAAAGAATAATAACGCTAACAATTTCCGCTCTAATGAGCCCATTTTGAAGTTTGTATGACAACGATTTCTATAAACGCCTTATAGGCCCCCAGGGCGTAACTTACAACCGTATCCCGGCGGGCCCGGGGGGGGGGGGGTTCATAGTTGAAGACATGATCTCCGGACCCTTCAACAACGTTTATAAAAGTGGATATATCAAAAGTTGATAGGAACTGTTTGGGGAAATGATGGGTGTCGGAGGAGGGGGGTATTCGCCCTCCGATCCCTTTTGACTATTAATAAAGGCACTAGCCCTCTCAATTTCCAATTAAATGAGCCCTTTTTTAAGTTTCTATGACAACATTTTCTATGACAACACTTTCAACAAAGTTTGGGAAAATGGTGGGCGTGAGAGGGGCGCTAGTCGCTCTCAAATCACTTTCAACTTTTAAAAAAGGCACTATCCCTTTCAATTTCCAATTGAATGACCCCTTTTGAAGTTTCTACGACAACTCTTTCAATAAAAACCTTATATATCCCCAGGGCATAACTTACAACCCTTGCCCTGAGGGCTGTGGGTGGAGGGGTTGTCATCCTTAAAGATGTAATCTCTGAAACTGTTAAATACTTTGAATAAAATTATTATCTGAAATATTTGATTGAATGTGTTTGGGAAAATGTTGGGCGTGAGAGGGGGGTTGGTTGCTCTTAAATCACTTTCGACTGTTGAAGAGGGCACTAGCTCTTTCAATTTCAAATCAAATGAGCCCTTTTTGAAGTTTCTACGACAAAGATTTCAATAAAAACCTTATATGCCCCCAGGGCATAACTTACAACCTTTGTCCTGGAGGCTGTGGGGAATTTGTCATCCTCAAAGACATAATTTCCGGACCTTCCAACTACGTTGAACAGAATGGCCATATCAAAATTTTGATTGGATGTGTTCGGGGAAAAGGTGGGTGTAAAAAGTACAAAGGGGGGTACCAGTCGTGACCCTACCACGTGGTTTATGGTTTTCTCACTGAGAATGAAAAAACAGGAATTTTCTCACATGGAAAAACAGGAATTTTCTCACATTTATGTCTGTTTTTATGGATGGTTATGTGTGTTGATCGATTTATTTGATGTTTTTCATGGATGTCAACAGCAATTCATGTCTGTTTTATGGTTTTTGTCAGTGAGAATGAAAAAACAGAAACTTTCTCACATTTATGGATGTTAACAGCAATTTATGTTTGTTTTATGGTTTTTGTCAGTGAGAATGAAAAAACAGGAACTTTCTCACATTTATGGATGTCAACTGCAATTTATGTTCCTGTTTTATGGTTTTAGGCGAACCTAACCCAAAGGTTCCCAGGGCTCCCACCCGGTCCCCCTGACTCCTAACGACCCTCCTAGGGCCCTCTCGTTTATTGATGTATGTTTTAAGAAAACTATGATTTTGGGGGTTTGGGGAGCTATTTTTTAATTTTCTGAGTTGGATTTGTTATAATTTAATAGGTATGGGTTGTCTGAAACCTATGATTTGGGATGGGTGGTTTGCTATTTTGACTTTTCTGAGCTGGATTTCATAGCCTTTCATAGGTGTGTGTTGTCAGAAAATTATGATTTGGGATGTGTAGTTTGCTATTTGGACTTTTCTGAGCTAGGATTCTTAGTCTCTCATAGGTGTTTGTTGTCTGAAACTTCTTGTTTAGGATGAGTAGTTTGCTATTTCAGACTTTTATGAGCTAGGCTTTCCTAGTATATCGTAGGTGAATGTTGTCAGAAAATTATGATTTGGGTTATGTAAATTACTATTTCGGGCTTTTCTGAGCTAGATTTCTTAGTCCCTCATATGTGTTTGTTGTCTGAAACTTATAGTTTGGGATGAGTAGTTTGCTATTTCAGACTTTTATGAGCTCGGCTTTCATAGTATATCGTAGGTGAATGTTGTCAGAAAATTATGATTTGGGATATGTAAATTACTATTTCGGGCTTTTCTGAGCTAGATTTCTTAGTCCCTCATAGGTGTTTGTTGTCTGAAACCTATAGTTTGGGATGAGTAGTTTGCTATTTTTTAATTTTCTGAGCTATGTTTATTATCCTTTAATATGTGTGTGTTGTAAGAAACTTATTATTTTGGATATTTAAATTAATATTTTTTACTTTTCTGAGCTAGATTTATTAGCCTTTCAAAGGTGTTTGTTGTCTGAAACATATAGGTTGGGATGAATAGTTTGCTTTTGGACTTTTCAGAGCTGGATTTCTTAAACTTTCGTGGGTGTGTGTTGACTGAAAATTATGATTTGGGATATGTAAATTACTATTTCGGGCTTTTCTAAGATAGATTTCTTATTCTTTCGTTGGTGTGTGTTGTCTGAAACCTATGATTTGGGATTTGTAATTTTGCTTTTTGGACTTTTCAGAGCTAGGATTCTTAGTCCCTCATAGGTGTTTGTTGTCTGAAACCTATAGTTTGGGATGAGTAGTTTGCTATTTCAGGCTTTTCTGAGCTAAGGTTTCTTAGTATTTCATAGGTGTGTGTTGTCTGAAACTTATGACTTGAGGTGTCTAATTTGCTATTTCAGGCTTTTCTGAGCTAAGGTTTCTTAGTATTTCATAGGTGAATGTTGTCTGCTGAAACTTATGATTTGGGATATGTAAATTACTATTTCGGGCTTTTCTAAGTTAGATTTCTTAGTCTTTTGTTGGTGTGTGTTGACTGAAACCTATGATTTGAGATATAAGGTTCTTAGTCTTTCGTTGGTGTGTGTTGTCTGAAACCTATGATTTGGGAGTAGTAGTTTGCCTTTTGGACTTTTCAGAGCTAGGATTCATAGTCCCTCATAGGTTTTTGTTGTCTGAAACCTATAGTTTGGGATGAGTAATTTGCTATTTCAGGCTTTTCTGAGCTAAAGTTTCATAGTATTTCATAGGTGTGTGTTGTCTGAAACTTATTATTTGAGGTTTGTAATTTGTTATTTCAGGCTTTTCTGAGCTAAGGTTTCATAGTATTTTGTAGGTGAATGTTGTCTGAAACTTATGATTTGGGATATGTAAATTACTATTTCGGGCTTTTCTAAGCTAGATTTCTTAGTCTTTTGTTGATGTGTGTTGTCTGAAACCAATGATTTGGGATGGGTGGGTTGCTATTTTTGACTTTTCTGAGCTGGATTTCTTAGCCTTTCATAGATATGTGTTGTCTGAAACCTATGATTTGGGATGGTTAATTTGCTATTTTTGACTTTTCTGAGCTAGGTTTCTTAGCCTTTCATAGGTGTGTGCTGTCAGAAAATTATGATTTGGGATTTGTAGTTTGCTTTTTAGACTTTTCAGAGCTAGGATTCTTAGTCCCTGATAGGTGTTTGTTGTCTGAAACCTATAGTTTGGGATGAATAGTTTGCTATTTCAGGCTTTTCTGAGCTATGGTTTCTTAGTATTTCATAGGTGTGAGTTGGCTGAAACTTATGATTTAAGGTATGCAATTTGCTATATCCGACTTTTTTATAACCAGATTTCTTAGTCTTTCGTTGGTATGTGGTGTCTGAAACCTATGATTTGGGATGTGTGGGTTGCTATTTTTTTACCTTTCTGAGCTGGATTTCATAGCCTTTCGTAGGTGTGTGTTGACTGAAACCTATGATTTGGGAATGAGTGGTTTGCTATTTTTGACTTTTATGAGCTAGATTTCTTAGCATTTCATAGGTGTGTTCTTTCAGAAAATTATGATTCGGGAGGTATAGTTTGCATTTCGGAATTTTCAGAGCTAGAATTCTTAGTCCCTCATAGGTTTTTGTTGTCTGAAACTTCTAGTTTGGGATGAGTAGTTGGATATTTCAGGCTTTTCTGAGCTAAGGTTTCTTAGTATTTCGTAGGTGAAGCTTCCACGTCAGTTTTAAGTTCACCAAGACATAAAAAATTTAAAGTTCAGTTCTAATTTTTCCATAGAAGATAGGAAAATTTATACTATGATTGTGATTATTTTCTATGAAGATAGAAAGTTTCACTTTAATTCTAAATTTTCTTAAATTCAGTACCGACTTTTCTCAAAGTTCAATTTAAAATTTTCACAACGAAGTCAAGGAAAGTTCAAGTTCTCTTCTGAATTTTCTCAATGAAAAAGAAATTAGTCATTGATCATTTCTATTTTTCCAAATAATATAAAAATTTTCCACTTTAATTCAGATCTGTCTCAAAGAGATGAAAAATTTAAAATACTGTTCCAAATTTTTCACAGAAGATAAAAAAGTTCAAGTTCTCTTCAGAATTTTACCAAAGAAAACAATTCAATTCTAATTTCTCCAGAGAAAACAAAAATCTTCCACTTCAGTTCTTTATTTCACAAAGACATAAAGAAATTTAGAGTTAAATTCTAAATTTTTCGGTGGAAGATAGAAAAAGTAATACCATACTTGTTAATATTTTCACGGAAGATAAAAGTTTCTAGTTCAAATTTAAATTTTCTCAACGAAGTGAAGAAAAGTTCAAGTTCCCAACTGAATTTTACCAAAGAACCCAATTCAATTCTAATTTATCAAGAGAAAACAAAAATATTCCACTTTAGATGTTTATTTCACAAATACATAAAGAAATTTAAAGTTCATTTCTAAATTTTTCAGTGGTAGATAGAAAAAGTAATACCATACTTGTGAATATTTTCCCGGAGGATAAAAAGTTCTAGTTCAATTTAAAATTTTCTCAACGAAGTGAAGAAGAATTCAAGTTCTCCTCTGAATTTTACCAAAGAACACAATTCAATTCTAATTTCACCAGAGAAAATAAAAATCTTCCACTTCAGTTCTTTATTTCACAAAGACATAAAGAAATTTAAAGTTCAATTCTAAATTTTTTGGTGGAAGATAGAAAAAGTAATACCATACTTGTGAATATTTTCACGGAAGATAAAAAGTTCTAGTTCAATTAAAAATTTTCTCAATGAAGTGAAGAAAAGTTCAAGTTCTCTACTGAATTTTATCAAAGAACACAATTCAATTCTAATTTCTCCAGAGAAAACAAAAATCTTCCACTTAAGTTCTTTATTTTACAATGACATAAAGAAATTTAGAGTTCACTTCTAAATTTTTCGATGGAAGATAGAAAAAGTAATACCATACTTGTGAATATTTTGCCGGAAGATAAAAAGTTCTAGTTCAATTCAAAATTTTCTCAACGAAGTGAAGAAGAATTCAAGTTTTCTTCTGAATTTTACCAAAGAACACAATTCAATTCCAATTTCACCAGAGAAAATAAAAATCTTCCACTTAAGTTCTTTATTTCACAAAGACATAAAGAAATTTAAAGTTCAATTCTAAATTTTTTGGTGGAAGATAGAAAAAGTAATACCATAATTGTGAATATTTTCTCGAAGAGATGAAAAATTTAAAATACTGTTCCAAATTTTTCACAGAAGATAAAAAAGTTCAAGTTCTTTTCGGAATTTTACCAAAGAACATAATTCAATTCTAATTTCTCCAGAGAAAACAAAAATATTACAGTTCAGTTCTTTATTTCACAAAGACATAAAGAAATTTAGAGTTCAATTCTAAATTTTTCGGTGGAAGATAGAAAAAGTAATACCATACTTGTGAATATTTTCCCGGAAGATAAAAAGTTATAGTTCAATTTAAAATTTTCTAAACGAAGTGAAGAAAAATTCAAGTTCTCTTCTTAATTTTACCAAAGAACACAATTCAATTCTAATTTCACCAGAGAAAATCAAAATCTTCCACTTAAGTTCTTTATTTTACAATGACATAAAGAAATTTAAAGTTCAATTCTAAATTTTTCGGTGGAAGATAGAAAAAGTAATACCATACTTGTGAATATTTTCCCGGAAGATAAAAAGTTCTAGTTCAATTTAAAATTTGCTCAACGAAGTGAAGAAGAATTCAAGTTCTCTTCTGAATTTTACCAGAGAACACAATTCAATTCTAATGTCTCCAGAGAAAATAAAAATCTTCCACTTAAGTTCTTTATTTCACAAATACATAAAGAAATTTAAATTTCAATTCTAAATTTTTTAGTGGAAGATAGAAAAAGTAATACCATACTTGTGAATATTTTCCCGGAAGATAAAAAGTTCTAGTTCAATTTACAATTTTCTCAACGAAGTGAAGAAAAATTCAAGTTCTCTTCTGAATTTTAATAAAGAACACAATTCAATTCTAATTTCACCAGAGAAAATAAAAATCTTCCACTTCAGTTCATTATTTCACAAGGACATAAAGAAATTTCAAGTTCAATTCTAAATTTTTTGGTGGAAGATAGAAAAAGTAATACAATACTTGTGAATATTTTCACGGAAGATAAAAGTTCTAGTACAATTTAAAATTTTCTCAACGAAGTGAAGAAAAGTTCAAGTTCTCTTCTGAACTTTACCAAAAAACACACTTCAATTCTAATTTCTCCAGAGAAAATAAAAATCTTACACTTCAGTTTTAATTTCCACAATGAAATAAAGAAATTTAAAGTTCTATTCTAGATTTTTAGATGAAAGGTAGAAAAAGTAATACTATGATTGTGATTATTTTCCATGAAGATCAAAAGTTTCACATTATATATAATTTTTCTTAAATTCACTTCTGATTTTTCTCAAAGAGATGAAAAATTTAAAGTTCTGTTCCAAATTTTTCATAGAAGATAGAAAAAGTTATACATTGATTGTGAATATTCAACTTGAAGATAAGGAACTCCACTTTAATTCAGAGCTTTCTCGAAGAAGTGCAAAATGTTCAAGTTCTCTTCTGAATTTTCTTAAAGAAGAGAAAAAAGTTAGCTCAATTCTGAATTTTACCAATGAAAATGAAAAAACCTTCCACTTCTGTTCATAATTTCTCAAAGACATAAAAAATTTCAAGTTCAGTTCTAAATTTTTCTGTAGAAGATATGAAAAGTTATACTATGATTGTGATTATTTTCAAGTGAAGATAAAACGTTTCACTTTAATTCTAATTTTCTTAAATTCAGTTCCGATTTATTGCAAAGAGATGAAAAATTTAAAGTTCTGTTCCAAATTTTTCATAGAAGATAGAAAAAGTTATACATTAATTTTGAATCTTCGACATGAAGATAAGGTGCATCATTTTGATTCTGAGTTTTTTCGAAGAAGTTCAAAATGTTCAAGTTCTCTTCTGAATTTTCTTAAAGAATGTATAAAAGTTAGCTCAATTCTGAATTTTACCAATGAAAATGAAAAAAGCTTCCACTTCAGTTCTTAATTTCTCAAAGACATAAAAAATTCAAAGTTCTCTTCTAATTTTTCCAAGAAAATAAAAAGGTTCCACTTCAGTTCTGGTTCTTTCTCAAAGAGATGGAAAATTTAAAGTTCTATTCTAATTTTAAATTAAATTTTAGCTCCTTTGTCTTATGGATTTACCCCTTAAATTTTTAAATTAGAAAATGAGTGACTCGTTCTATTATTAAAGACAATCGTTCAAACTCGTTCATCTAACCTCCAAAACGTTAGGTTAGGTTAGGTATAAATAAATATTAATAAATAAATAGAAACATTTCTACATGTTTAAGTTAGGTTAGGTTATCTTATCACGAGCACTCATGATAAGTTAACCTAACCTTTTCTGGCGAGTATGGTTAGGTTAGGCTAGATTAAGTTAGGTTAGATTAGGTTAGGTTAAGTTAGGTTAGCCCACGTACGCTTCACTTAGGTTAGCTTAGGTTAGGTGAGAGACAGGCAAAAAGTTAGGTGTATGATTATGTTAGGTTAGGTTAGATTAAGTTAGGTTAGGTTAATTTAGGTTAGGCTAGGTTAGCCTACGTACGCGCGCGTACGTAGGCTAACCTAGCCTAACCTAACTTAACCTAACCTAACTTAATCTAACCTAACTTAACCTAACCTAACTTAATCTAACCTAACCTAACCTTCTTTATTAAATTGTGTTCAATTCAATTCAATAATAATTTATCTCTCCGACTTAAAGCTGAGTGAAGCCGTATTTAAAAATAGAACTTCTATCTCTTTAGCCTCCCGCATAATTCCAAGATAACAAGTGATGTCATTTATGATTCCTGACATTAAAGATCAATGAAGCCCTATTTAAAAATAGAATATTAATTTTTCTCTCTGACCTAAAGAACGTTTATCCCTCAGGCCTAAAGATTAAAGAAAGCCATAATGTTTCTTAATTCCCCCTTCGTGAATCAATATATTCCCCTAGCGATTATGTAAATCAATTTCTCAGGTTAGGTTAGCCTAAAGATCAAAGAAGCCATGTTTGTTTCTTAATTACCCTTCGTGAATCAATAATTCCCCCGCCGATTATATAAATCAATTTTTCAGGTTAGGTTCGCCTAAAACCATAAAACAGGAACATAAATTGCTGTTGACATCCATAAATGTGAGAAAGTTCCTGTTTTTTCATTCTCACTGACAAAAACCATAAAACAAACATAAATTGCTGTTAACATCCATAAATGTGAGAAAGTTTCTGTTTTTTCATTCTCACTGACAAAAACCATAAAACAGACATGAATTGCTGTTGACAACCATGAAAAACATCAAATAAATTGACCAACACACATAACCATCCATTAAAACAGACATAAATGTGAGAAAATTCCTGTTTTTCCATGTGAGAAAATTCCTGTTTTTTCATTCTCAGTGAGAAAACCATAAACCACGTGGTAGGGTCACGACTGGTACCCCCCTTTCTACTGTAAAAGGTGGGTGTTCGTTGCCCTCCAATCACTTTCGACTATTAAAAAGGGCACTAGCCCTAACAATTTCCAATTGAATGAGCCCTTTTTATAGTTTGTACGACAACGCTTTCTATAAAAACCTTATATGCCTCCAGAGCATACCTTACAAATGGTGAGCGTGAGACGGGGGTTACTTGTCCTCCAATCACTTTCGAATATTAAAAAGAGCACTAGTGGTTTTTAATTTCCAATCGAATGAACACTTTTTGAAGTTTCTACGCCAACACTTTCTGTAAATACCATATATGCCCCCAGAGGATAACTTACAAACCTTGCCCTGAGGGCTGTAGGGAGAGACTAATCCTCAAAAACATAATTTTGGGACACTTTCAACTACGTTGAACAAAATGCCTATCTTAAAATTTGGATTGGATGTGTTTTGGGAAATGGTGGGCGTGAGAGGGGGTTAGTTGCTCTCCAATTAATTTCAGCTATTAAAAAGAGCACTAGCCCTTTCAATTTCCAATCGAATGATCCCTTTTTAAAGTTTCTACGACAACGCTTTCCATAAAAAAAACTTATATGCCCCTAGGGTATATTTTACAACCCTTGCCCTGAGGCCTCTGGGGGGGGGGGGAGTTTCATCCTCAAAGACATAATTTCCTGATCTTTCAACTACGTCGAAAAAAATGATTATCTCGAAATTGGAATGGATGTGTTTGGGGAAATGGTGGGCGTGAGAGGGGTGTTAGTTTGAATCGAATCACTTCCGACTATTCAAAGGGCACACGCCCTTCCAATTTCCAATCGAATGAGCCCTTTTCGAAGTTTATACGACAGCTCCTTCGATACGAAGTGTCCTGGTATAAAGATAAATAATACATTGTGCCATCATTGTTCTTTACTTACTCAGCGCTATTGTGCTGCATATGATAACAGTTGTTCTACCGTTTATCTAGAAAGGAAATAGAAGTTCAATAAATATAACTGACGCTGAAGTTGCTAGCAGCTTTGCTTACCTGGATATGCTTATCGTATCGAACCGGACAGATACCTGACACTAAAAAATTATGCTTAAAAGATTTGGGGTGTGAATACATCCCTGGCTACAAACGTTTCCTATCCGAGGCTTCCACCCGCTGACAAAAAAATCACTAGATTCTAGCCATTTTTTGCTGATTTAGTGATTTTCTTCAATAATTTAGTGATTTATGAGCTGACCCGTTTTTTGTTTAGCCAATATAAAAAAGTCACTAAAAATAGTGATAGATCACTAGGGGTGGCAACCCTGTTTGTGTCTGAGTGGAGTTTACCGTTCTCAGTTATACTTGTATAATAGCCTAACAGCTCCTCCCCTACTTGCCCTTGTTCATGTTTGGTCTTCTGTCAACTGTGGTAAGAGAAAGTAAGTTACCGCCATTATTTTAAATTTGCAAAATATTTGACGGAACTGCCAACATGGACAAGTAACTCTTTTCTGCAGAGAAAGTATCGTTCGGTAAACCCAACTGGGGCTATTGAGAAGCGTATTCGTGACTTTTCTACTGAATACCTGAAGTCTTTCCATCTTTAGTAATTTCTGTTTGTTCCATGATCATAGTTGTTGAAGTATATTAATCTTCGTGTTGTTTCTTCTTTGTTTTTCATGATTTTTACTCTGTCTTTTTTGGGTCCTGCCCAGTTTTTTTTTGTGGCAGGTTATGAAAAAAATGATGATGATGATATATGAAAAAAAAAATGGAAAAGAGGAATTCAATTTGTAATGAAAAAGGTTTCCGTATGAATTTATGTAGTTTCTAGAAGTAGCGGATGTAAAATTTAGTAATAATAATAAAAAATAAAGACAAAGATAACATAATAAATTAGTAAATAAATTTCATTAAATAAATATAAATAAGTTTAATAATAAATAATGAATATTAGAAATAAAAGAATATGGGTGAAAAATCAATAAAGCAAATCCAGTGAAAAACTAGACAGCTTGATAACGTAATTTCCTTTGCAAATTCAGACGTCTTTGGAAATCCTGAGTGTCAATGTTTGAATTCTTACAGACAGAACACGATGTCAAATTTAACTATTTCGCTTTTGCCCACTTTTTATTACGGTTCAGTGTTGCAACACTGCCGCGCTGCTGTTGAAAAATATCGTGCTGCACTAAACACTTAACAATTTTGACCAAACAAAAGAACAATCTAGAAAATCATGGTTTTCCGGTATTAATAAATGGGTCAAGAGTAGGGGCGTATCCAGGGGAGCTAGGGGGTTTGAAATACCCCCCCTCTAATTTATGTCCAGAACTACATATAAATACTTTTTGCATGCGTTTTTTAAAGTTTTTTTTAGCAACCTAATTCTGGAAAGTACCCTCCCCAGGAAAAATGCCCCCTCCCCCAAAAAGGGCTTCTGCTTCAGTCCTGGTCAAGAGGGCGAACAATATTTTTATTTTGATATCCTTAGTCCTTTAATGTTACAGAATAACCACTTGATAAGGCTCTGTTTTTTCTTTTCAAGTTTAATGATCTCGCGAACCATAATTATTTTATAGGTGTAACAATCGACAATGTGTTTGCACTAAAGACGTCTTTCAAACAGCATTAAATTTTGACTCTGAAATAAGGTTAAAAGATTATTGACACATGTGAACGATTAAATGATGATTCGTTTTTGAAAGTTGACAATACTTAGGGTCTTACTTTTCACCATAGGTCCGATAAATGTAATTTCCTTTCGTTAAAGAAAAATAAAGGGCAAGACCGTATCCAGGAGGGGGGAGGGCTACGGGGATAGAACCCCGAGTTTGAAAACTAAAAATTATTTTGCCCCCTTAAGGGGAAAACGTGACAGGATGATGTTTTTTTTTTGGGGGGGGGGATTTTATGCTTGGGGTGGATTTCCATTTGGAGAAATTTCCGGGGTAGGGGGGGGGGAATAAAAATTCCAGGGAATATTTTACGCTGGGGGAGGGGGATTTGACAAAATTCCTATACAAAATTCTTGTGAATTGTCTTACATTATCTTTACCAAATCAATTTTGCATATGGGCATGTTACGGGGAAAATATCCGGGGGCATTTTCCGCGTGTTTTGATTTTCGGAAAAAAATAACACGGAATGGGGCATTTCCGGAGCGGTTGAGAAACCGATTAGAGATTTAGGTCTTTTTCAAATGAAAGTATGCCAAGGATAATTTTTCAGGCTGAATCATTCGCAAGAAATTTCACGGGGGTGGGGGATTTTCAGCAAGGATGGAACTGTCAGGAGGGAACTTGGCGGGGGTGTACTTTACGTTGGATAAAATTTTCACAGAGGAGTTTCTGTGAGGGCGGGGGGGGGGGAGGTATATTTCATGGAGGCTGAGTCAGATTTGCTTGCATTGTTTGAAAAACAATTTGAAATCAAATAAAAAAAGAAGATTTTTTTAACTGACAGTAATGAGCAACATTAAAACTCAAAACGACCAGTTATTATCCTATTTGTGAAGGGTTGTCCACTCCTCAATACCTAGATCTTGACACTTAATTGTAAATGTTCGTCCCAATTTGTAAGAGTGGCTACTGAAACACAGGGGTCGTTTAGTTAGAATAAGAAGCTTTTTAAGGGTGGTAACAGCTTTAGGGTTTACTTTGTAGTACAAAATACTATGAACCCAAATTATATATCTTTGAGTTCCGAACACTCCTTAGAAATTCTCGCTAAAATATATTTTGTGGGTTGACTTACAGCTCAGTGGCGTGTAGAATTAATTGAATTTCAATCTAATAATTATTTCATTTGTGATAATTTCAAGTGAAATTTAATTGAAATTTAAGTTTCAATAAATTGAAAAATCAATTTTAATTTAATTTCATTTCAAATTAAAATTAAATTATTTAAATTTCAATATGAACTAACAAAAAACATACAAGGAATGCAGATATTTCTGTTAAGACCTCTCTCGACCGTCCTAAGTGCAAAAAGTAAATAAAGAGTAAAAAATATAAAAAAAGACCTAAGAACAAAATAAAAACAAAAAAAGCCTCGATAACAAAATACTAAATCAAAATAGGCTCTCTTCAAGCGATGAAGGAGAGGGTCTATTTTAATTTAATATTTTTTGTGGTTCGTTTAGTTTTTATTTTTTCCTTTGAACTTTATTCGTATTTTTTGTATTCTTCATTTACTTTGTGATTTGAGAACGGTCGAGAAAAGGTCTTGACTGAAATTTCTCCATATATATTTTTGTTTTTTTTTCCTTGTCGGAAATATCCTCGGTTTTTCTTCTTCACGTTTTTTTTTAATTTTTGATACTTTTCCTGCCTTCATATACATGACGGCTATAAAAACAATTAATTTCAACCGATTCTTACTAATTTCACATGCTTCTTGAACTGGCACTTAAAACAAATAATGCCCGTTGTGTTGGAAGCAACCCCTCACAATCTTTACCGAAAAGAACCCTTTCTGCTCACGGATAAAAACATTTAGAACTTGCATCAGGCCACAGCAGACTTCTGTTTCAAACTTTTTCAGGCTAAAACTGATCAATCTGAATGCAATTGTTGACATACAATACCGATGTAGAAAACACACTCTCAAGCTATTTACTGTACAAACCGCAACCCCCCAATTTCTGCTCACAGATAAAAACATATCGAGCCTGTTCAGGCCAAAACTTACTTCTGAAAGGATGCTGTTCTTTAAAGATCGTGTGAGGTACTTCCAACATCGGTACTCGATGTCAATAATTGCGTTCAGATTGATCAGTTATGTCCTGGAGCAGTTTGAAACAAAGTGGGCTGTGGCCTGATGCAAGATCGATATATTTCTATCTGTGAGCAGATTGGGGACTGTACAGTAAATAGCGTGAGAGTGTGCTTCCAACATCGGTATTTATGTCAAAAATTGCTTCCAGATTGATCAGTTACAGCCTGGAATAGTTAGAAACAACATTGGGCTTTGGCCAGATGCATGCTCTATATTTTTCTATCTGTAAGCAGTTTGGGGGCTGTACAGTAAATAGCAATACCGATACAATACCGATGTTGGAAGCACACTCTCAAGCTATTTACTGTACAAACCCCAATCCCCCAATTTCTGCTCACAGATAAAAACATATCGAACTTGCATCAGGCAAAAACGTACTTCTGAAAGTGTGCTGTTCTTTAAAGATCGTGCGAGGTACTTCTAACATCGGTACTCGATGTCAATAATTGCGTTCGGATTGATCAGTTATATCCTTGAGCAGTTTGAAACAGAAGTGGGCTGTGGCCTGATGCAAGATCGATATGTTTCTATCTGTGAGCAGATTGGGGACTGTACAGTAAAAAGCGTAAGAGTGTGCTTCCACCATCGGTATTTTATGTCAAAAATTGCGTTCAGATTGATCAGTTACAACCTGAAATAATTAGAAACAACAGTGGGCTTTGGCCAGATGGAAGCTCGATATGTTTCTATATGTAAGCAGTTTGGGGGCTGTACAGTAAATAGCTTGAGAGTTTGCTTCCAACATCGTTATTTTATGTCAACAATTGCATTCAGATTGATGAGTTTTAGCCTGGAAAAGTTTGAAACAGAAGTGGGATTTGGCCTAATCCAAGCTCTATATGTTTTTTATCCGTGAGCAGAAGGGGTGCTGTTCTTTGAAGATCGTGTGACGTTACTTCTAACATAGAACTTTATGTCAACAATTTCGTTCAGATTGATCAGTTATGGCCTGGAGCAGATCGACCTAGCATCAGGCCAAAGCCCACTTCTGTTTCAAACTTCTCCGGGCCATAACTGATCAATCTGAACACAATTGTTGACTTAGAATACCGATGTTGGAAGTACCCTCTCATGATCTAAACTGCTCCAGGCCATAACCAATCAATCTGAACGCAATTGTTGCCACGAGTACCGATGTTGAAAGTACCTTCTTCTCACGATCTTTAAAGAACAACCCCCTTTCTGCTTACAGATAGAAACATAATGAGCTTACATCAGGCCAAAGCCCACTTCTGGTTCAAACTACTCCAGGCTATAACTGATCAATCTGAACGTAATTTTTGACATAGAATACCGACATTGGAAGTACCCTCTCACAATCTTTAAAGAACACCACCCTTTCTGCTCACAGGTTTCAAACTGTGGCCAAAGCCCCCTTCTGTTTCAAACTGCTCCAGGCTATAACTGATGAATCTGAACGCAATTGTTGACATAGAATACCAACGTTTGAAGTACCCTCTCACAATCTTTAAAGAACAGCGCCCTAATCTGCTCACAGGTAAAAACATATAGAACTTGCATCAGGCCAAAGCAGACTTCTGTTTCAAACTTTTCCAGGCTAAAACTGATCAATCTGAATGCAATTGTTGACATACAATACCGATGTTGCAAGCACACTATCAAGCTATTTACTGTACAAACCGCAATCCCCCAATTTCTGCTCACCGATTAAAACATATCGAGCTTGCATCAGGCCAAAAATTACTTCTGAAAGGGTGCTGTTCTTTAAAGATCGTGTGAGGTACTTCCAACATCGGTACTCGATGTCAATAATTGCGTTCAGATTGATCAGTTATATCCTGGAGCAGTTTGAAACAGAAGTGGGCTGTGGCCTGATGCAATATCGATGTGTTTCTATCTGTGAGCAGATTGGGGACTGTACAGTACATAGCGTGAGAGTGTGCTTCCAAAATCGGTATTTTATGTCAAAAATTGCGTCCAGATTGATCAGTTACAGCCTGGAATAATTAGAAACAACAGTGGGCTTTGGCCAGATGGAAG
The DNA here is from genome assembly GCF_049724085.1 of Artemia sp. Qi Xiang Cuo. Lineage (NCBI taxonomy): Eukaryota > Metazoa > Arthropoda > Branchiopoda > Anostraca > Artemiidae > Artemia > Artemia sp. Qi Xiang Cuo. The sequence goes on from NC_142810.1 coordinate 51,109,193, forward strand.
CTCGATATGTTTCTATCTGTAAGCAGTTTGGGGGCTGTACAGTAAATAGCGTGAGAGTTTGCTTCCAACATCGTTATTTTATGTCAACAATTGCATTCAGATTGATGAGTTTTAGCCTGGAAAAGTTTGAAACAGAAGTGGGCTTTGGCCTGATCCAAGGTCTATATGTTTTTTATCCGTGAGCTGAAAGGGTGCTGTTCTTTAAAGATCGTGTGAAGTTACTTCTAACATAGGACTTTATGTCAACAATTTCGTTCAGATTGATCAGTTATGGCCTGGAGCAGAACGAGCTAGCATCAGGCCAAAGCCCACTTCTGTTTCAAACTGCTCCAGGCCATAACTGATCAATCTGAACACAATTGTTGACTTAGAATACCGATTTTGGAAGTACCCTCTCATGATCTAAACTGTTCCAGGCCATAACCAATCAATCTGAAAGCAATTGTTGACACGAGTACCGAGGTTGAAAGTACCTTCTTCTCACGATATTTAAAGAACAACCTCCTTTCTTCTTACAGATAGAAAAATAATGAGCTTACATCAGGCCAAAGCCCACTTCTGGTTCAAACTACTCCAGGCTATAACTGATCAATCTGAACGTAATTGTTGACATAGAATACCGACGCTGGAAGTACCCTCTCACAATCTTTAAAGAACAGCACCCTTTCTGCTCACAGGTTTCAAACTGTGGCCAAAGCCCCCTTCTGTTTCAAACTGCTCCAAACTATAACTGATCAATCTGAACGCAATTGTTGACATAGAATACCGACGTTGGAAGTACCCTCTCACAATCTTTAAAGAACAGCACCCTAATCTGCTCACAGGTAAAAACATATAGAACTTGCATCAGGCCAAAGCAGACTTCTGTTTCAAAGTTTTACAGGCTAAAACTGATCAGTCTGAAAGCAATTTTTGACATAGAATACCGATGTTGGAAGCACACTCTCAAGCTATTTACTGTACAAAACCCCAATCCCCCAATTTCTGCTCACAGATAAAAACATATCGAGCTTGCACTAGGCCAAAACTTACTTCTGAAAGGGTGCTGTTCTTTAAAGATCGTGTGAGGTACTTCCAACATCGATACTCGATGTGCATAATTGCTTTCAGATTGATCAGTTATATCCTGGAGCAGTTTGAAACAGAAATGGGCTGTGGCCTTATGCAAGATCGATATGTTTCTACTTGTGAGCAGATTGGGGACTTTACAGTAAATAGCGTGAGAGTGTGCTTCCAACATCTGTATTTTATGTCAAAAATTGCGTCCAGATTGATCAGTTACAGCCTGGAATAGTTAGAAACAACAGTGGGCTTTGGCCAGAAGCAAGCTCGATATGTTTCTATTTGTAAACAGTTTGGGGGCTGTACAGTAAATAATAGCGTGAGAGTTTGCTTCCAACGTCGTTATTTTATGTCAACAGTTGCATTCAGATTGATCAGTTTTAGCCTGGAAAAGTTTGAAACAGAAGTGGGTTTTGGCCTGATCCAAGCTCTATATGTTTTTTATCCGTGAGCAGAAAGGGTGCTGTTTTTTAAAGACCGTGTGAGGTTACTTCTAACATGGGACTTTACGTCAACAATTTCGTTCAGATTGATTAGTTATGGCCTGGAGCAGATCGAGCTAGCATCAGGCCAAAGCCCACTTCTTTTTCAAACTGCTCTAGGCCATAACTGATCAATCTGAACACATTTGTTGACTTAGAATACCGATGTTGGAAGTACCCTCTCATGATCTAAATTGCTCCAGGCCATAACCGATCAATCTGAACGCAATTGTTGACACGAGTACCGATGTTGAAAGTACCTTCTTCTCACGATCTTTAAAGAACAACCCCCTTTCTGCTTACAGATAGAAACATATTGAGCTTACATCAGGCCAAAGCCCACTTCTTTTTCAAACTGCTCCAGGCCATAACTGATCAATCTGAACACAATTGTTGACTTAGAATACCGATTTTGGAAGTACCCTCTCATGATCTAAATTGCTCCAGGCCATAACCGATCAATCAGAACGCAATTGTTGACACGAGTACTGATGTTGAAAGTACCTTCTTCTCACGATCTTTAAAGAACAACCCCCTTTCTGCTTACAGATAGAAACATATTGAGCTTACATCGGGCCAAAGCCCACTTCTGGTTCAAACTGCTCCAGGCTATAACTGATCAATCTGAACGTAATTGTTGACATTGAATACCCACGTTTGAAGTACCCTCTCACAATCTTTAAAGAACAGCACCCGTTCTACTCACAGGTAAAAACAGATCGAGCTTGCATAATGCCAAATCCCACTTCTGATTCAAACTGCTCCAGGCTATAATTGATTAATCTAAATGCAATTGTTGACATAGAATACCGATGTTGGAAGTACCCTCTCATGATCTTTAGAGAACAGCACCCTTTGTGCTCAAAGATGGAAGGATATCTAGCTTGCATAAGGGCAAAGCCAACTTCTGTTTCAAACTGCTCCAGGCTATAACTGATCAATCTGAACGCAATTGTTGACAAAGAGTACCGATGTTGGAAGTACCCTTTCGCAATCTTTAAAGAACAGCACCCTTTCTGCTCACAGGTAAAAACAGATCGAGCTTGCATAATGCCAAATCACACTTCTGATTCAAACTGCTCCAGACTATAATTGATCAATCTTAACGCAATTTTTGACATGGAATACCGATGTTGGAAGTACCCTCTCATGATCTTTAAAGAACAGCACCCTTTCTGCTCACAGATGGAAGCATATCGAGCTTGCATAAGAGCAAAGCCCACTTCTGTTTTAAACTGCTCCAGGCTATAACTAATCAATCTGAACGCAATTGTTGACAAAGAGTACCGATGTTGGAAGTACCCTATCACGATCTATAAAGAACAGCCCCCTTTATGCTTACAGATAGAAGCATATCGAGTATGCATCAACCCAAAGCCCACTTCTGATTCAAAGTGGACCAGGGTATAAATGATCCATCTGAACACAATTGTTGACATATAGGACGGATTAGGTCATTTAATTCAAATTTGAGACCCTACAAGACAGCCTTATCAGAGGGGGAGGGTGAACATAGGTATAATCAAGTGGAAGTTAAACCTGAAAAAGAAAAACCGTCCAATCCTTGTAGTACAGGCAAAGTAGCCAAAAATATGGATCAACCCCAAACAAATGGCAACAGAAATTGTATTTATACCATATTGTAGAGAGAAAAAAACTTAACAACATATCTAAAGTTGCACATTCTAGGTTGACGCAAAACTAGTTTTTTTTTCTTGTCAATTTCTTCAGATTCTTCTAAAAAAATGAACCATCGGTAAATGTTCGTTTTTATGTGTATGAAGTACCGTCCTGATGTAAAATGAAGAGCTAAACCCAAAAATTAAAGCAAATTTGATGTACAATGTACCAGAAAAAAGTTTCATAATCATCAATATGAGATTTTACCCTTCTGATCGTGACCTCTTTTTTACCATACAATCAGAAGTCAGCTATTCTGACATAAAATGATGAGCTGAGCCTAAAATTCAAATTAACCTGATGTAATGTCTACAAGAAAACCTGTTTCATATTCATCAATATGCCCTTTTTTTCATTTAACGTGTTTCTTTTAGCACTTTTTGTCCACAAATTCGTCCATTATTGGTTAAAAAAAAATAAGTGGGCTGATGAATTATGGTTAGCTAATTTACAAGACCAGTTAACGCACAGAAGGCAACTTCACCACTTTCATGACCTTCGTATGCACTAAATAATATCAACGTTTCGTCCCACGCTTTGTCCAAGTGATTTCCCGGATAAAGCCGTAAGCTAAAAAATCACAATTGAAAATTGTCCCGAGTAATTATTTATTAAGTCACGTTCGATAACCCGTGTTTGATATCTTGCCAGCTACGGATACAAAAAAGTCATTCAATGTATCTGCCACCTAACAAGCTAAAAAAGTTCCACTACGAACGTTCTCCTTTCCCATTGACTTGATATTTAAAGGTATGAAATGATTTCTGTTTGTGTCATCAGTTCAACCCAATATCTACAGTCTGAAATCGTAAACTAATGTATCCAACCGTACATAGTACAATTCTTGGAAATCTATATCAAAGAACTGTTTTATCTTTTTTTTCACAGAGACATCTACTGAGAAGATAATCGCGCCTTGAAAACCATTTTGTGCTAACAGATGACCCTTAACATTAGTCTGTCCAAACTTGTAATACCCCGATATGATATCCACGGCCCCGTCCCTAGCGAGCCGGGAGGAGAGCCCTAAGTTGCACCTCACAGCGGTGGAGTGGTGTAACATTCTATTGGTAGCCTAGCCCGACAAATAGAATGGCTAAGGCAACGGGGCGCCAAGGTTCTGGGGAGTCTTTGGTCAAGTCAATTCCCATGAAACACCAATGGATATTGAAGATCAAATGCAGAGAGATACTACTATTACGGCGTTCGCGGTAGCCGACGCGGTCCAGGTCAGGGTGGTGCCTAGCCCGACAAGTGTACAAGCCGCCCGATCAAGAAAATTTCTGAATATTAGCGCGTGGAATGTTCGCAGCTGCAAGCTGGAATCCACGCAACTGCTCCTTGCAAGGGAGCTGCAGAAGTATAGAATCAACGTTTGTTGCCTGTCAGAAACGAGACTTAATGATGTTCTGTCCAAAAATTTGACCGTTTCCGAATCTGACGCATTCCAGTTCTAAAACTCGGGTCCCAATGATGGTTCCGGCCAGCAAAGAGTTGGGTTCCTAATAGACGGTCCTACTGCATCATGCATCACCTCTTGGGAGCCAGTGTCACCAAGGATCGCCATGATCAGATTGAGACCCCGACACAGCAGCAGTTATTGGCCGCCACACCGTTGGTGACAGATACATCAATGGAGAAAGGCTGTTACAGCTAGCCAGATACAACAACCTCTGCGTCACAAACCCTCTCTTTGAGCACAAGAGACTCCACCTCGTTACATGGCGTTCGAACGACGGCGTAACAACAGCCCAGATCGACCACATCTTAGTCAGCAGAAGATTGAGGAGCTCCTGCACAGATGCCCGGGTATACAGAGGACCAGACACAGGATCTTTAAATGGATCCGACCACTATCTCCTCACCTGCAGAGTCCGTCACCGCCTTAGTAGGCAGAAGCGACAGAAGGCAGGGAAGCACTTCGATGTTTCGAAACTAAGATGCCCGGAAATCAAAGCCGACTTCGAGTTAAAGCTAAACAACCGGTTCGAAGCCTTGAATCGTCTCTCACTCGTCGATGAAGAAGGGGCGCAGATAAAAATTGCGACACAGGACGTAGCTGAGGAGGTGCTTGGCCACACAAAACGAAAACAGTGAGCCTGGATCTCTGACCACACTATAGAACTAGTTGAGAAGAAGCGACCCCTCCTGGGAGGTGCAAAAGAACCCTTTAAAGTAGCCCGCAAAGCAGTTAAACAGTCACTGAAACGGGACAGAGAACAGTACTGGTCAGATCTGGCGAAGGAGTTGGAATAAGCGTCCAGGAGCCACAACAGCAGGAAACTGTTCAAACTCCTGAAAGAAGCGACAGGGAAAGCTCCTGTAACGGTTGACACACAATGAAAGATAAGCCCGGAGAACTCATCCGAACAGAAGAAGGACGCATGGAACGCTGACGAGAGCATTTTTCTGAGCTATTGAACCCTGTCAAACCCCCCTGCGATCTACCTGTCTTCTCGAGTGCTGCTAGAGAGCCCTACGTAATGAACCTCGATCCGCCAAGTATTGCGGACGTACAAAAAGTTCTGAAGTGCATGAAAAACAATACAACTCCTGGAGAGGATGGGATCCCTTCTGAAATATTCAAGTCCTCACCAACTCTACTATGCCACCTAACCGACCTTTTTGTCCAGGTGTGGACGACAAAGACCTTCCCAAAAGACTGGAAAGTATCAGTCCTCGTTCCGCTATACAAAAAAGGAGAAAAAGCCATTTGTGGAAACTACAGAGGTATCTGCCTGATCGACCATGCCATGAAGATCTTTTGCGTCATTCTTTTCAATCGATTCAAAGACGCACGTGACAAGTTAACCCGTCCTGAACAAGCAGGCTTCAGACCAGGAAGATGCTGTCCAGAACAGATATTGACGATCCGCCACATCCTTCAGCAGTACAGCTGGATTCATCTACCCCTTCTCATCGCCTTTATTGACTTTGCAGCTGCCTTCGACTCTCTCATCAGAGAGGAGCTATGGAGAATTATGGCTGAAGACGGTGCGCCACAGGAGCTCATTGAGATACTCCGAAGTGCGTATAAGGACACTGAGACTTGCGTCCGTGTTTCCGGCAATGACACCCCTAAGTTTGCAGTGGAGTTTGGGGTAAAGCAGGGATGCCCCCTTTCGCCTATATTATTCAACTACGTGATAGACTGGATCATGTATAATGCAATGAGAAACCACAGGGGAATAGTCTTCAGACAAATAGCTGGTTTCCTTCAGCCCCTGACAGATCTGGACTTCGCAGACAACGTTGCTGAGCTGGAAACTACCACCGACAGCTTACTAGGCATGATCGACGATACCTATGAGGTCTCAAAGCGCATCGGACTGGCCATCAGTGGCGCAAACACTAAAGTATTGGCTCTCAACCAACCTGCTCCTTGCCAAGTTACCCTCGACGGTGAGCCAATAGAAAGCGTTGAGGAATTCAAGTATCTTGGCTCTATCATAACACCAGAGGGCGGAGCTGATAGGGATATCTCTGCCCGCATAGTAAAAGCCTGGGGAGTCTTTACTAGTCTGAAAAAAACATTATGGACCAGACGGGAGATCTCAACCAAAACAAAAGTCAGAATCTATGGTGCAACTGTTCGAGCAGTACTACTCTATGCCTGCGAGACATGACCGATCAAGACTGAAGATGCGAAAACTTTGGACGTGTTCGACCACTGCTGCCTTCGTTGCATCCTACACATTAAGAGATGGGAAAGGATTTCCAATAATGAAGTAAGGAGTCGCTGTGGCCAATCAGAAGAGCTATCGCTTATCATTAAAAGACGTCGCCTGAAGCTCCTCGGCCACACATTGCGCCGTCCCAAAGGCACGATAAGTCGAGACGTCCTTTTCTGCGAACCAGACCCCTCCTGGAAACTTAAACCAGGAGGACAAAAGAAGAACCTGTGGCAAAAATTCAAGGAGGACCTGGAACCGTGGGGAGGATTCAGGAGACACGGTCAGAGATGGGGCAAAGGCTGGTTAAAGATCGCCGGAGAAGCTGCAGCCGACAGGTCCAAGTGGTCGTCGGAAGTCATCCCAAGATCCTTTGGTGCCGGGCAGGACAGTTAATTGTCTGGTTCCCACCGAAAGTAAAGTAAGTAAGTAAGATATGGTGTCCGTGCTGCAAAATTTCTTAAGAGCCGAATCATCTGGGTCATGGGATCTCCACTTAAATCCACCTCTGATATGCTACCTTATCTGGCGGCATCTGGGCATAAAAATTACACAAAGTCCAGCAAGATTTACATTCAGCGAATAGTCAAGCTCCAAGAAATCCATCCGGCCGTTTATCAAGCCTTCCAGAAGTGGATGCATGTGATCAGACGTTCTGATAGATTCTGGGCTGGGCTCTCCGCGGATATTGTCATTGAGCAGGAGCTCATGCGTGGTCTCAGAACGGCTGGTGGCCTTACCGATGAAAGTGGTATGATAGAGGTTCAAAGGTCCTTATGGGTTCTGTCTCGACCAGTCTGCTCTGCACTAAATCTTCTGATAGAGGGTATGCCACAGGTTTTCTATGGAACTAGGGAACAGCATAAGGAAACGTTCAAGCCGAGGCAGCTAAGAGACTGTAAAGACTTCCAGATTGTTATCGCTTTCCTAGAAAAAGGATCACAATTTAATGGGATCTTCAACTAAGATACATCACAAACGGTCTGACAGCCTACGAATCTGCCGACATTGATTCTGCTAGAGATTTAGGCCTAAAAATCATTCACTCCATGTCTTTAAAGCTGGTCACTGATTTTGTGTTTCGAAGAAAACAACAGGCAGTACAAATTACTACAAAGCTCTCCTTTTTCAGAGGTTCATCACGCTAGCAAAGAACATCAATCTCACGGAATCTGATGCTTTCAACACGAACTGTCTTCCTATCAGTTCTTGCATGCTCCGGTCCCCAAACAAGACAGAGTTTGCCAAGGCTATAGCACAGGCTTGCAATCTTGAGGAACACTCTACTCCCCTTCCCAATGGCATTCGATAGATCATCGACGGTGGAAATATTCTGTACAGAATTCCATAGACCAAAAACGAACGTTACTCCAAAATCTTTGACCATTATGCTACTTACTTGACAAAAAAGTATCCATCCGGTACTAGTGTGTTCGACAGCTACGATGGCGGAGCTACCATAAAGGATATGGCCCAGTCGAAGAGAAGTCGTATCATCGGCCGTGAGATCTTCTTCACGTCAGGTATGCAGCTGAAGGTGAAAAAGGATGAGTTCTTATCCTGCAAGAAAAACAAGTCCAGGTTTATCTGCGCGTTGGTTGTTTATCTTCGATCAAAGGGCTTCGTCGTAGTTCAGGCACGAAGTGATGCAGATGTCCCAATTGTGCTAGCTGCTGTTGATTCTTCCCGTTATTAAGACTCTGCCGTCGTTGGAGATGATACTTATCTTTTGGTTCTATTGTGTTATCATGGTGACCTATCAAGCAAGAAACTATTCTTTGCACCTGTATATGGGAGCTCCCCAATATGGGATATTCACAAATTGAAAGATAAGCTGGGCCAAGAGACATGTCATCCGATTCTTTTTGCTCACGTCATCCTAGGCTGTGACTCTACTTCACGGATTCACAGTGTGGGAAAAGGCCTTGCACTGAAGAAGCTAATGGCTGATACCGATTTTCGTACATCAGCTGCAGTTTTCATGCTGAAGTCAGCTTCAAAGAAGGAAGTAAGGGTTGCTAGTGAAGACGCTCTGCTCATGATATATGGCTCATCAAGAGGGGGAAATCTGAACGAACTCTACGGGGAAGTTTTTAAAAAGATGGTGACCACTGCTAGCATATTCGTCCAACCAGAATAGCTACCACCAAATTTTGATGCAGCTAAATTCCAGAGTTACAGGGGTTTGTACCACGTCCAGGTAAAGAGTGGAGATCCTGATCCTCAACTTAAAACAAAAGAATAGTGTTGGAAAAATAAACATGACTTCTTGTATGCATTGACTACTGACGTAATATCAGCCCCTCGTCTGCTTCCGAAAACCGTGAAGTGCTCTTGTCGACTGGAATGCAGGTCAACGAGATGTAGCTGCTTTAAAAACGGCTTAGCTTGCACCGCAGTGTGTAAAACGTACAAAGGGACAACATGTTCTAACTATCCAAGAATCGAAAGCTATAACGATGAGGAGAACGTCGAAGCTTAGATATATGCAAAAAAATAAGTTGTGAATACTAGTCGGAGTTTGATTCTGTCTTGATAATAGTGTGTTGATAATAGTTTATTCTAACAGGGATGTCGGCCGCAGAAAACTAGTTTCATAGATGATTTCCGTTTTCTAATATTTTTAATGTTTTAATAAAAATCTTGCAATCACTTTTGTAGGCCGAACAATCAGGTGATGGAGACAGCGACAATCAGATTCAGGATAACTAAATATTAGATTTCAAAACCAACGATTTAGCCAACGAAAGATGGTCTGGTAAAAAAAAAAAAAATGGGTGTCGCGACGACGAGAAGCGTAAAAATCTCATATTGATGATTATGAAACTTTCCATATACTGTAAACCAAATCTGACTACATATTCTCACTCATCTCGTCTTTTACATCGGAACAATAATTCAGTTCAAAAAAGACGAACAATTACCGGAACTTAATCTTTTTTTTAGGAAAGTGAGAAAACTGACACGATACGCAAAAACATTAGTTTTGCGTCAACCTAGAATGTGCAACTTTGGATATGTTGTTCGTCTTTTTTTCTTCTACAACATGGTGTAAAAACCATTTCTGTTGCAATTTGTTTTTACCAAAAATCAACGAATTGGTGGACAATAAGTGCTAAAAGAAACATGTCAACTGAAAATAAAGAAGTGCATGTTGATGAATATGAAACAGGTTTTCTAGTAGACATTACATCAGGTTAATTTGAGTTTTGGGCTCAGTTCATCATTTTATGTCAGAATATTTGCTTTCTGATAGTATGGTGAAAAAGAGGTCATAACGAAGAGATGGGTAAAATCACATACTGATGATTAGGAAACCTTTTCCTGATACATTGTACATCAAGTTTGCTTTCATTTTCAGACTCAGCTCTTCACTTAACATCAGGACGGTATTTCATGTACAGAAAAATGAATATTTACCGACAGTTCATTTTTTTCAGAAAAAAAACTGAAAAAACTGACACGAAAAGTAAAAGGAAAAAACTAGTTTTGCGTCGACCTTGAATGCGCAACTTTGAATATGTTGTTCAGCTTTTTTGCCTCTACATTATGGTGTAAAAATTATTTCTGTTGCAGTTTGTTTGGGGTCAAACTTTAGTTTGCTTGTATTATTGGTATAAGAAGCCTCGTTGTTCTTCCTGCTGCAAAATACCAAATCTTTGGGGCTAAAAACAAGTGTATAAGCCTTAGCTGTATAGAAGGTAGTGTAATCTTTGAACAAATATGTAAACAGAGATTCGGTTTTAGTCTTTGCTTCTCTGGAAATAGTGTTGCTGGCACCCATATCAATTTTCTCAACAGCCATGTCTTGTCATCTGGATTGGCTAATAAGCAGCCACAAAGGCAATATATTCGAAGCTAATGCTGGAAGAGTTCAGAATATGCTATGAAAAAAGGCAGCCTGGGGACATGTTTGGCATATTAATGTGACCAAGGCCAAAGGATAAGCACCGGTCATCTCCCCAAAAATGGAAAATTAAACCTAATAGCCTAAACCCAAGCAAAAACCAAGTGTATTCTCACAGTAGTTATTCTATAGTGGGTCACAAACTTTTGTGTGGATCCCTCTTTCACGTTTATCTATTTGTTTCTGAGTTGTTTCAAATTAAACTTGTAACCACAGTCATCCATAACATTCCTAAAGTTTTTTTTCCCACAAACGCATCCTGCGTCGACTTCAAATCATGAATGGAATAGCTATAATCGATTTCTTTCACCGATCCTGTCGATACCTTCCATAATCCGTCACGTACATGATGACCAGAAAAACGATAAATTTCCTGCTTATTATCAACTTTTTCTGTAAGTTTACAGGTGATTGGAGGCCAATCAATCATCTACAAGCAGGGCAACGAGGAAGTAAGAATTTAAAGCAATTAAATTTCTTATGTGCCTGGAACCTTTGGAGTTTTTATACAATTAAATAATCTTTTTCTTATCGGACCGACCATGTATTCAGCAGAAGTTTGAAGTTTTTGCGCTTATTTTTTAAATAAGTATCTATTGTATTCAAAGCCTTTGTGCGTTAATGTGATTGCGGGGAAAGGTGTTTTTCAAACAGCTTACAGATGAAAAGAAATAATATAACAATAAAATAAATAGTGTTTTAGCAATAACAAAGGGTGACAAGTGTGCTCCAACTATTGCATCGTTACTTGATCAAAGTCGTTGACTCAAATGACTCAAACCAAATAACTAGAGTTTTCAGTGCCCAGGGATAGTGTCAGTTTTTGCCGTCTCCTCCTCCAATCACTACCAAAATGCAAGAGAAAAAGCATCAGTTTGGCATCCCCTCAGAGGTTGCACCCAGGGACAGCCATCCTCCATTTTTCCAGAATTTTTTTTCTGATTTTTTTTTTCCAGAAAAAAAAGGAACATACAACTCGATGTAGCTTTAGATTTTATTTCCAAATACCGATTTAAATTTTTATTTTCCTGAAACACAGTTTTTAAAGAACTTTGAAGAGGCATATTAAAACCTTGAAAGGGTAGAAACAAAGTCACCTAGTAATACAAGCTTAAATCACTGTCAATGTATAAATAAAACCCTAAACAAATAGAAATCAAAATAAAATAACCAAGTCAAGGTTAAAATGGATTTTAAAACATACAGACATTACAATGGATAAGCAATTCAATTTCGCAAATAGGAGTAGGTGCAATGCCCCCTGAGCTTTTTAAGGCCAGAACGTCATTTAAACTTTACTAAAAAAGATTTTTATTTCTTACTATATATTTTATTTGGCATAACATCGCCAACAACGCTACAAAATATTCATATCACAAGGCTAGTCAAGGATACAAATAAAGGAGATACCTCCCAAGGCCGTACCCGGGATTTTTTTTCGGAGGGGGTTTTACTCAAAATTTTTTGTTTGAGGGGGGTTACACAAAAAGAAAACAAAAACGCATACACAATTTGTTTATTTAAAATTTGTTATGAATTTTCAGTGGTGGGTTTTCTGCGGGAAATACGCCGGACCAAATATTTTGCTTGTTGATTTTGTTGAGTTAAATATCAATTTTTAGGTATTAGCAAACGAATAAGGAATACGAATCAGATAAATAATGAATAAATAGTGGGGTAATCCAAAATGTGATAGAGTGAACCAATTTTTTTTTATGTCGGCACCAACATGTCGATCATTTAATTAATTTATTTTTATACCCACAATATAGGAATTTGTTGGTTTTATTTGCAAAACAATTGATTTAGTATTCATCGCATAACCTTTCTGCAGAGAACATTGCAAACGAGAGAAAAATGAAAAAAAAAACAAATAATTGGAAACTATATTTAAACAAATGAAAAACGACATTATCAAAGAATATAAGAGCAAGACTGAATGGCAAAACCAGAAATTTATTCTAAGGAGTGGGAGAAGGGACAGCTTTACCAAATCCTATCAGTACTTTGCTTTAGAATTCTATTGGAGAATCTTTCTAGAGAGCCTTCTCATGTGGGGTACTCTTACCCTTGTCCCTCAACTGTCTCCACGCCTAAAATGTGACTTGTTTTATGTCTGCAAATATTTATACCTGGTCTAATCCAGGGCAATCCAGATTTTTTTTTCTATTGAGACCAATTAAAATAATACAAAATTTGATTAAGATGTGCCAAGAAATTCAGAAAAGTACCAGACCCCCCCCCCACTGCATACATACATTTGTTCATACGCGGGAGGGAAGGGCCATAAAATTAATGACCCCCCTGGAAAACATGAATACATTAGAAAATGCGGAGAAATAGATAACGAGAAAATTTTCACCTAAATTTTGGTAAAACAATGCTCCTGGTAGCACTTGCCCCCGGGAAATTCCCCGGTGGCTTACATTCTTCCACAGATTTTGAACATTTGCCAAACTTGACAAAATGATGCACTGAGCTATAGCATGACAAGTTGTTTCTAGTATCCGTATTTTATACCCCCGACAGTAAGACGAAAATGAATGAGGCGATAAATCAAATTTATTCTTTTATAAATGCGCACTAAATAGCATCAACTTGAATTAATTCCATTCATGTTTATTTCCAATAAATAGAGACTATTACAAAGCCAAGGATATAATTACAAAGGAACAGTAAAAGCTGCTTATATAGGATCTGTATACTCGATTTGATGCACAATTATATTGTGCATGCGTCTGGATATTTGAAGAAATAATGACCCGTTACTAAATCTGACCACGAAGGGGAGGGGAATTCATACTTGAAAATAATACTCATTTCTATCATTTGATGTGTATAGATAGCAGGGATACGGGCCAGGGTCAAAAGCAAGCTTTTCTGCTTGTTGATTTAGAATTATATATGTTTTTGAAAGCAGCGATTTGCTATCAGACAGAATGTAACAATTTTCTTAGCAATTTAAATGATTAATTATTGTTAAGAACCACTGAATGAATTTCTGTATATCTGCTGTTACATGTACGAATATATAAGTAAGCTGCAAGATATTATCACTCTTGGCCTATCGAAAATTATTCTTCTTTGATATATTGTTTACTATCTGTTTTATTCTTTGTCTATGGTAACCAGTGAATCTTTGTCAGGCTCATCATCATCATCAGGCACTTATTTTTCTACAATCTTTTCCTACATCTTTTTCTACAAGACCCCATTTTAAACAAGAATGCAATAATCATAGATCGCAAAATCAAGCATTATTGTGTTACGGGACCGCGATGCACAATCATTTCGTGACCTTACCTAAAGTGTGAAGAATTTACATAAAGTGTGACCTTGCATAGTAGTAATATACTCCAGGCAACTCAAATGGAGGTTACCCCATTTGAAGAAACTTTGCCAACACATAAATTCACTTTTATATAATATAATGCATAATCTATGCGGCTTAATAATATAATATGAGAACATAAAAATAATATAAATATCGATAGTGATAAAAACATCATAATATATAAATGATAAAATATATGATAATTTATTTATATAGCATATAAATATATATAATTTGTACAATATTATATAATTTATCAATCGCTTCGCCTAAAATTTAGAATAATTGATTATTTTCTTTTTCTGTTAGAAGGCATGGTACTTGAGTATTAAACGTACTCTTTTATATAACGTAATGAAACCAGTCACGAGAAACCCGTTAAAGACGGGTTAATTCAAGAGGCCGCTATAGAGTCATCCTATATAAACCTATATAGGATATAGGTTTATCCTATATCCTATATAAACCTATATAAACCTATATAAACCTATCTTTACCCTAAAGTTTGACTTTTTGTTCCAATTATTTAAGAGTGACTCCTGAAACCCAAGGGCCGTTTGATCACAATAATCAGCTTTTATGAAAGTTCTAAAAAGACTTTAGCGTAAAGAGCGAAGGATTGAGGAGGGGGAAACCCCTGCATATCCATAAAAATTTATGTTCATTTTAACTTTTAATGCCGCTCATTACTTTCAGTTGAAAAAATCTTGTTTTTTAATTTAAATTCTGATTATTTTTTAAATAATGCCTGGAAATCAAGCTCCCCCTCCATTGAAAATTCCCTTCCCCCATGATATTTCTTCACTGGAAAGATCCTCCCACGCAACTCCTCGACCCTCCCCCCCCAAAAAAAAAAAGAAATTACTTCCCAATAGCCAATACTACATGTAAACAATGAGTAAAGTTAATAGCTTGTATCCCTTCTCCCTGGGACAGTGGGAGATCAAGCTATCCTCAAAACCATAGTTATTAGATTGTTCGAATATGCTTGACACAATGGCTATAAAATAATAATAATAAAAAAAAAAAAAAAAAAAAAAAAAAAAAAAATTTGCATTTGTTGTATATAGAAGCTTGAAACCTCTCCAGTGGGGTTCATAGTTCGACTAACATAGTTCGATTTAGTTCAAACATAGTTAAAACATAGTTCGACTATGCTGGACACAATGGCTATCAAAAAATGGAAAATTGCATTTGTTGTATATAGAAGCTTGAAACCTCCCCAGTGGGGTTAATTGTTGGACTAACATAGTTCGACTTACTTCAAACATAGTTCAAACATAGTTCGACTATGCTAGACACAATGGCTATAAAAAAAAATGCAAAATTGCATTTGTTGTATATAGAAGCTTAAAACCTTCCCAGTGGGGTTCATAGTTCGACTAACATAGTTCGACTTAGTTCAAACATAGTTCAAACACAGTTCGACTAGGCTGGACACAATGGCTATCAAAAAATGCAAAATTGCATTTGTTGTATATAGAAGCTTGAAACCTTTCCAGTAGGGTTCTATGAAATGCTGAATCTGATGGTGTGGTTTTCATTAAGGTCACTTGATATTTTCTGGGTGTTTCTCCCCTATTTCAAAAACTGGGCAAATTGTCTCAGGCTCGTAACTTTTGATGGGTAACATTAAACTTGATGAGTTTTATGTATTTTAAATAAGCCTCAGAATTCGATTCGTATGATGTTTGCATTGTTATCGATTCTGTTTCTTAGTTTTTGTTATTACTGAGCCGCATCACTTCTTGCTTACAATTCGCTACCACGAACTGTTTGATGACGAAAACGGTACATCACAAAACCAAATAACCTAGTAAAACTAAAAAATACTGACAAGAACATGTTTTATAAGATTATTATTATTTTATACGCTAGTAAGAGGCTCCCCTCCACGCTAAAGAAAAAACCCGAAAGAAATTTGGACAAAGTGACAGGAAGTCAGCAAAGAAGACAGCAAGAAAAGATAACTTTTCATGTTTTGAAATTCAGTTTCAATCTGTGAAATTACTTGTTTTTAACAATAAAATAACAATAACAATAGAACAAATTTAAGAACTTGGTTGTTTTAATTTCTAATGTAAATGTAAAATATCAATAGATTTTTCTCTCATCAGCGGCATCAATTCGTGAAATATAGGGGGGGGGGGGGCGTATTTTTAAAATCAAAAGGGGAATGATTTTGTTTCCGGAGTAAGAGTAAACCGGGCTCAGGTGATTCCTATTCTGTTAGGTTTGGTGAGAAACAGTTGTCTCTTCTTGGGTCCAAATTAGCGGAAAATTCGAGGAGCTTGCTTGCTAATGATAAGGATTTTTCTTGTTTATTTGAGTCCTTTTATGGAACCATAAAAGAGGTTATTCTTAGCAATTGTAAAGTACCACCTTCTAATCATAGGTCTAAAGGGATAGTTCCTCTAAACCTATGGATGACATCCGGACTTCTCAAAAGCTGGAGAAGGAAACATAATCTCTGGAGAGCGTATAAATACGTTACACCTTCAGCGAGTGCTATTCGTCTTTGTCAATTCAAGATCTACCGGAATATATATAATTCCTTGTGTAGGAAAGCCAAATCTCTGTATTATCTAAATAATGTTGCTGCTTGTGGCAATGATATTCGTAAAACATGGAAGGTAATAAATTCTGCACTTAAACCCGGCTCTCAATCTAGCTCTTTACCTATGAGTCTGGTCATTGGTGATGGAACTGTGGAGGGTGAGCTTAATGTTTAAGAGGCATTCGCCTCACTCTTCGCTAATATTGGTAAGAATATTACTTCTACAGTTACTTTGTGTCGGCCTAAGCCGGAATTTAGATCTTACCTCGGGCCGTCTTTTAAGTCTATGTTTCTAGAGCCAGTAACAATAAGTGAAATTAATAAAATTGTTAATGGCTTGAAAAACTCGTCCTCATCTGGGCCAGATTCTATCCCTACTAAGGTAGTTAAATCTATTCTTCCTTCAATAGTATTGCCTCTAACAAAACTTGTTAATCTTTCATTTGAACGTGGTGGTTTTCCGGATGCTCTCAAGCGTGCTCGGATTATTGTTTTGTATAAAGGTGGACCAAGAAATGATCCGGGATATTATCGACCAATTTCAATTTTATCAGTATTTAGTAAAATATTTGAAAAGGCTATGCTTTCTCGTCTCCTTACTTTACCCTTTTACGGTTACTAAGAAAGGGTCGTCCAATTTTAGTTGTGTGTTTTTATTTTAAGGTTTGGTTTTTATATTTTTATCAGTTTTATTCTGCACTGAGGACGGTCAAGCGGAGGTCTTGACCGAAATATTTGCATAATTTTTCAATTTTTTCACTGGCTGTTAATTGTTCTCGTTTTCTTCCTTTCTTCGCGATTTTATGTTTTATCATGATTAGCCAGTGTGGTCTCAGAAATTATTTAGGTTAATTTCTGTTGACCCACTTTTCCGGTCACCATCGCAAGTGAATTTTAGTGTCCCCCAGTTATCAGTTTTAGGGCCTCTGCTATTTTTGATTTATGTAAATGATCTTTATTATGTTGTGAAAAAGCAGAAACTTATTAATTGCTGTTTACTTTTGCTCAGCTTCATGGTGACCCCCCCCCCCCCGACCCCTAAGTGTTCCGCTATCTTTTACCTCTGATCAAAATAATTATAATCTTCGCAATATGACAAATCATGTTTAAGTTCCATTTACTCCTTGCACAAGGTCAGATTTTAATCCTCTAATGGCGTGTCATATTGTTTGGAATAAGTTGCCTGAATCAGCTCGAGGGTGCCACTCATTCGGTTTGTTTAAAAAGATTTTTAAAAATTCTTTGGCTTTGTAGAAGTTATTTTTATTTATGTTTTCATTTTTTTATTATTATTTTTTTTAATCTAATTAATTAATTTAGTTCTATTTTTCTATAGTTTTCATTTTATCTATATTCTCTTTTCTTTTTCTTCGTATGTGAGTAAGCGATCATTCAAAATTTTCTTTTGTTTTTCATCTCTGAGTAAGCAACTCATTTGTCTTCCCCCTTTGTACAGGCCAATGAGCCTTTTGGGGAATAATAACATGTAATATTGTATGTGTATCTAATGAAGAATAAATCTTATCTTAAATTCAATTTGTTCAATGAAATTACAAAAATAGACCTTTTCCAGATCTAGTATAGAAAATATAGGGAAGGGGAATGCCCCCTCCCCTCCAAGGGGTCACTGCTTCTATATCACCTGGACGAGATCAGTGCCACTTGTATTCCTACAATTTTTCACCATATCCAACGATTCAAAGACCTTTAACTAATTTAATCATAAAAATTTAATTATAAAACTTTATTCTAAACAGGATGTACCACGAGAATTGCGTATATACTATAGAAACACTATACGTTACTTACGGGGAGTATAGATTTACTTTCCGTTGAAGAAAGACCACTTTTAGAAAATTCACACACAGTTTTTTTTTTGGTGTTTGTGTTTTGAATTGATTTAACATGGTTTGAATGATTTAACTAGACATTTTTATATATGTTTTATAAGCATAGAGCATATTTTTCAATATATGTTAAGTATATAGTAATGTATGCACCAAAAATATGTAAAATATGTATTAAGACATCCATAAAATATATATACATGCTTTAATAATTAAATATATGCTTTAACATTATACATGGTTTGAATTTATGCTTGATTTACATAATATGTTTTTATCATACATTTTTAACATTTATCAATTTTGTTTGAATTTTAGTTTTTAAAAGCGGGTTTATCATTGTTTGATTGCAGTATGATGTAGTATTTTTGAATTATTTGTAATTCTAAACTACTTAATAGACGGCCGTCCAAAAGTAAAAATGCATGTTTCACAAAAGTAAAAATGCAGCAAAAAAAGTAAAAGTAAAAAAGTAAAAAGTAAAAAGTAAAAAAGTAAAAGTAAAAAAGTAAAAGTAAAAGTAAAAAGTAAAAAAAGTAAAAATCACAAAAGTAAAAATGCATCACAAAGCGACAAAAGTCGCTTTGTGATTTACATATGCCACTGAACAGGGGCGCCCTGAGGCTCATTTTATTGGGGGGCTGGTCTTCATAAATTTTACCGAATCGCTACCTGATTTATGCTGAATTTTCTGCAGAAATCAAGAATTTTGCTAAATTTCGGCCGGTTTTGCAAAATTTCTGCCGAAATTTCTGCCTTCGGCGAAAATTTTACCAAATGGCAAAAAAGTTGGGAGAAGGATTTTTGCGCCCATCCCCGACCCCCCTCGGGACGCCCCTGCCACTGAATTCAGCTCAAAGAAGCGAATCGAATGGTATATGCAAAAATGTCCAAATAAATCCTCTACAGAGAATTTTCTTGCAAAAATACGTGTCTGTGGCATTTTGCCCTTGCCAAAGTTGAAATATCGACATTTAGCAGTGTCTACGAACTTATGCATGCATTTTAGTTGCATAATTGAAGAGAATACTGTCTAAAATCATTCCTAACAGCTTTTCACTTCAATCCTGTGTCTAACCTGGCGCAAAGAGTGGGAAAAATGCTGCAAAATTTGAGAAATTTTGAATACTATTTTCTCAGAATAATAAAAATGTATTTACGCATTTTTACATTTCGACGGCCGTAGAGTTGGGCTTAGTTCTGCGTACACACTTGTACAACATATTCACTTCGTTCTAAAAATGTGACGTATATAACTGCCTATTATGTCTTAATTTTTATAGAGGGATAAATAGTTTATGCAGCCAAACAGAGGTCACAAAGAAACAACCAGGGTTGCCACTCGGTAACAAAAATTTGGTTTAGGGAATGTAAAAAATCACTAAAAATATAGATAAATCACTAGGGGTTCACTAGGGGTAGCAACCCTGCCAACAACTTGACAAATAGCGGCAAACATGAAAATATTGACGAAAGAGAAGCATCTGCATTAATTGAAAAGGGTGAGGCAAAAAAAGTAGAAGAGACACAACTACTATCTCCCATCTGTTACCAACTTAAGGTATTTGTTCGAATAAAAGAAAAGATTTTGCAAGAAGTCTGCAGCTGCAGCTTGCAGTATAAAGATAAGATACTCGTATAGTTAAAATCAGTAGTCTGTCCGTTCATCGAGCCAGAATTATAATATTACTTATAATTTTTCTTTGAGAGTAATATAAATCATCTTAAAAATGAGTCGTGCTTTGTTTGACAATTTTCAAAATTTTTTTTAACCTAAAAACGAAATGTAAACCCAATTTCAAAATTGTTGCTCAGTAGATGGATACAACTGAATTTTAGCTCCAGAATGGTAACAAAATTGTTGCCTTTCATTGATTTAGTAAAATGTTAATCTACTTTGTTGATGTACTTGTATGATTGTGAAGATTAGTTTCAGATCTCCTAGTCAGAATTATGATATTACTTAGACTCTTTCTTGGAGAAGGGCCTAATGTTCCTTAAAAAATCGGATAATTGTCCTATTTTCAGCCAATATTCAACGCACCATAAAAAAAAAACAAAAAAAAAACAATATACACCCTATATCATATAGTATACCCCATAAACCGTATACCATAAGTTTCAGAAATGCTATTCGATAGATGGATCTATCAAATCTATCGATCAGAATTTCAAATATAGAAAAATAGCAAAAATGTCGCATTCTGTTGATCAAACACGTACGGTTAATAGCATTTCCCCCTTCAAACATTTCGGCTAATGACACCGAAGGCCACATCAAGGGGGGTAGGGGTTTGAACCTCCTCTCCTTGAAATGTTTGTCTGACTCGTAAATACGTAACAGAAAGCCCCCCCCCCCAGAAAAAATCCTGAATACAGCCCTGGTGACACCTCTGGTTGGTACTAAACCAGGTCCACGGGAACTAGTTACCCGTATCTCTTAGTCCAAGATTTCTACAGTTCCCACCAACCACATGAAAATAACAAACCGCTAATAAGATTTAACATGTAATACTTTTTAATTTAAACATAGACTTTAGTTGCCACATTTAGTTGCCACATTTTAGGAACTACTATGGCACATCTTGTCATCTACGCACTATGGCAAATCATGTTCTCACATCTTGACGAAGAGAAATTCAGGAATAATCAAGTTTCAATTTAGTTAGTGGTTAATTTATTACGATAGATTCCGAACAGATAGGAAAGAACAGATTATTCAGAGCAAACAGGATAAGAATATGTTAATAGTGAATTCCAAAACTTCTGAAGCAGCCATAGAATTTTTAGCCCAAAAAAGCAATTCTCTCTAAGCGACTTGCTTGACAGGTGGATAAATGTTTTTGCTGTTTAAACAAAACATTGTTTTTATGTTCCATCATTTGTGGGATATATTAGACTGATTTTCAATAAATGATGAAAATGGTGACAAAGTAAGTTTCACTGTTTCTTCTTGTCCCTGCACCCAAGGCCGTACCCAGGGGGGGGGGTTGAACCCCCCCCCCCAAATATTTTTGACTTGTAAAAATGCAACAAATATGGATAATAACAAATTTAGTATGTGTTTTTTGAGGCTTTGTTGTGTAAAAAAACCCCGAAAATAATCCTGGATACGGCCTTTCCTGCACCCCGAGCAAGGGTAATATAGTACTGGGACCACGCTTTTTCTCTAGCAAACCTTATTCCACCTCCTCTCTGAAGGTGCTGATTATTGTTTCCTCGCTTGTTTTTGTTAAAATATTTAAATGAGCCGTTAATCTTCTTCCCTTTCAATTTGTATTTGCTTAGTGTTTGTAAACTTACTCGGTCTTTAGTAATTCAATTTCTCATTAATATAGTCCGATTTGATCAATGTCCATAGTTGATTTCTAAAGGGATCCTTATTGTTTAGATCGTACTCCTTTTTTGCCCTTTTTTATTTTATCCGTATTTTTTCTTCCCTTTCTGTATTTTGCTGTGTTTATGTTTCATTTCTTTCGGTGCCATTTTAATTCTTTTTTAGGGGCTGGTTTGAGCCCCGCCTCCCCCTGAAACTTGTGTCTGATTAAAAAAAAGTAATAAATTGCATAAGTTTTTTAGGTTTTGTAAGCTCCTCGAAAAAAATAACTCCAGCCGATCGAAATACCGTTCTTTTACTGGTTTAATATTTAAAAAAAAAGACAATCAAGTTTAAAAAATATAAATATCTATACTGTCCTCAAAAGATATATACTCAACACATTTTTGATCAAACGAGGGTGTAAATAACCACATTTCTAACACTCAGACACATAATAAAACACAAAAAATATCGGACATTCTTTCCAACAGAAGATTGGCAGTCTATATTAAGATTAGAACGATTAGTATCTTATTTCTTAGTTTTCTTCATTGAGTGTCTTGTGCAGTTAACCAATTTGGCAAAAAATGAAATAATTAATAATTTATTTGTATGCAGTCATATGCAGATGAATGAATATGCAGAGGAATGAACGACATGCAGAGGAATGAATGATATGCAGAGGAATGAATGATATTCACAGGAATGAATATGCAGAGAAATGAATGACATGCAGAAGAATGAATATGCAGAGGAATGACTGATATACAGAGGAACGAAACGTGTGGAACGTCCTAACAGTGAACAATAGCGAAGGACAAAACTGAGCTTAAAAAAATACTAAACTATAATAATAATAATAATTTATTTATTACCCACTATGAAAATGAAGCGGAGTATATCAAGAACAAAAAAAGCAAACTCACACTCGCATTTGATTATCATGGAACTTTTTTGACAAATAGAACTAGCAAAAGTGAAATTCAAAGGGTGTAAAATATATTTTTAGCTTGTTTTCTACCTACCTCGCCCTTTTAAAAGATAGTTTAGGTGTAGCGCATTAGCATAGGATAGCTATGCTCAGGTCAAATATTGGCAAAAAAATAACTCCCGCCGATCGAAATACCGTTCTTTTTTAATTTTCCTCAAAAAGAGACAATCAGGTCTAAAAAAATATGGACTTTCTTGTATCTTCGAAAACTGAATTTCCTTCATAAGCTTAGATGTGTGACTGACCATAAGGTGACCCGAATCAATAGCTATCCCATTTCTAAAAAGACTAGACAATGACAACTGACAAAGACAATTTTAAAAAGATTTTTAAAAAGACTTCCCAGAAACAAGGAGTAATACTTTCGAAAGTGCGTAACGAAAATAAAACAAACTAATTGAAGCACACTGAACTACAGATGACCTCTATTTTTATCTTTCAGAACCGTAGATTAAATAATTGATAATTAAAGTAATGTAACAAGAGATAATGGTGAGGATTAAGGGAATGAAGGAATTAATTCACATGATGGTACTGAAATATGCCCAGTTCAGCCAGGGCTGGATAAAGGGCGATTGGAAGGATTGGATCCAATCGGGCCCCAGGTTTGAAAGGGCCCCGCGTTGCCATCAAAGCCCACAAAAGTTTTTCTCGAAATTGTGAATTATTCGTAACAATTCCAGCAAGCGTTGCTTCTGGAGAGAGATCATTTTCCAGGCTAAAACCAATAATAAAAAAAAGAACTATCTGATACCAGCAATGAATAAGGAAATATTAAACAGTTTAGCAGTTATGTCGATTGAAAGTGAAGACGCAAGGAAATCAGATTTTCTATCAGTTTTAGAAGAATTTATAGAACAAAACTTAGAAACATGTAAATTCGTTTATTTATATTTGGTGATGTAAATTTTAAAGGACGTTTTTAGCAGTTTTATAATATCTAGAGGAGAAAAACGTAAATGAACGGAGGCTCAAAATGAGGACAAACAAAGAAAAAAAGAAGACAAAAACATAAGCTCTAAATGAACGAACTGGGTCATCGAATAAGACAAGATAAAGAGAACAGCCTGATAGATGTAAATGCACAGTTAAAATGAACAACCTAGACCATAAAAAGTGACAAGACCAATCCGAGCAGCTAAGGCAAGGGACATTAAAAAATATCGGAAGCAATGATAAACGAAAACGAAGAACAAAGAAATAGGTAATTCGAATACTTGTGAAAATGACAATTACAACGAGTCAATAAAGAAATGTGACGTTGAAAGGTAAGTGGCAGCGGGAATTACAAGGAATCAAAAATGAAAATGAAGAACAAACAAATATGTGGTTAGAAGATATAAGACAATGAGAACAAAGAAATGTACAGTTAGAATAGAAGACAAGCGGCAGTGAGAATTACAAGCAACAGCGGGAATCAGAACGTGTAAAAAGTTGAAGTGAAGGACAAACAAATATAAAACTTGAACTGATATTTCGATTTAGCTTCATTCAACGTAAGCAATGATCAAACCATAAATAATCGTAAGGGTTTTCAGCTTCCAAGTAGATGGACAAAATTATCACAAAATCAATTTATTTGCACATCAACCACAAATCCCTGAAGGTAATTTTGAACCAAATTCATAGGGCCAAATGTATTTTTTAGACCTCGATGAAGCTGCTTAAGAACCCCTTGCACATCATTTAGATCATGGGATCCCTTGCAACCCAATGGATCTCTTGGAAGAAATATTGCAAGACATAAACAACTATGATCAAGGTTACATTAAAATGCTAGAAGTGAAGGAAGATTTAAATCAACCTGTTACTTCACTGGGACAACAGCCTCAGATAGTAGAGAAGTGACAATGAGAATCAATATTTAAAAGACTATATATATATATATATATATATATATATATATATTTACAACAAACAACACAACATATAACACTTTAAAAGACGATATATATATGTATATATACACATATATCATTGATGCCGTTCGATATAATTTCATTGATACGAAACAGAATCTTGTTCAAAAGCTGAAATCAAGCCGAAATGTTGTATTTTTTGGTTGCAGAAGAAGAGCTTCATGCAGTCATCTCATCACTGGCTCCGAGATTTGACAAACTTTGTACTAGTAAGGACATTAATGTCTTTAATGGACAATACCACGATTGTTATTCGTTTTCTTTGTTTATAAGAGTTTGTCTTAATGAACTTTGTAGTACTAAAATTTTTGCATGTGTATTATTTTAGAAAATGAATGGTGCGATTTTAGAATGGTGTTGGAAAAGGATGGAAAGGATTGGAAAGGATGTTAGAAAATGAATGGTGCGAAAAATAGAAATATTATTTTAGAAAAATGAACCATATGAACAAACATCTTTAAGGAAGACGTGGTAAAATAAAGTCAAAAATAAAGTCAAAAATAAAGACAAAAAAATTGTCTGCGCTTGACAATAGTAGGGCTCATCTTTTGGCCAACATAAATTAAAAGAAAAACAGAGCTAATCCATTATTTACATTTTTTAAAGCAACTTTAAGATATTACCGAAGAATGCCAGATGGTATTGGTTGGTTTTTCTCCTCAGAGCTGGAATTGAGTTTCCTTTTATTTGTCAGATATCCCATGTTCTTTGGATTGGTCTATTAAAACTAAGCTCCAATTCGAAGATTATTGAATCTGATCGTATCTTAAATCTAGAGACAATTACATGGAGCGTAAAGAATCATGTTAGACAATAAGTTTGATATGAATTGGATGCGCATGTCACTTAGTGCCAAACAAAAGAACTCCATATGCTGGCGATGGAATCCACCATGATATGCACAAACAATAATCAGTGATCTTTGATTCCCATTTGCTCTGGGTATAGAATATCAAAAACATAAATTGTCTTAATGAAGACAACACATGGAATTGATGTTAGAGCCGAATATCATCTGAATGATATAGTGATTTTAATTATGGGTTTATGCGTTTATCTAAAGACATTTTTAGAGAATTAATAAATATGGTTCAGTGGCAAAACTGGGGGCTCAAATACTGTTACTAATGTTAAGATTTACTACAGCTCTAGGCGACCTGAGGCCAACACAGCTCTGCAAGCTTCTCTTCCACCCCAGTCTATTCAAAGCTTCCCATCTTTACCCTCTTCCAAAAAGTGTGAACAAGTAGAACAATTATTTACACAAAAAAAGCATAATAAATTATTAAATTATATCCAAGATGCTCTGGATGATAAAAAGTTAATGTTTAGCTAAAAGTTTGTGACTCTCTCTATTATGTGGGTCACATACGGTGCTTTGACTTCCGACTAAGAAAATTGGAATTTCACTGAAAACTTCTGGTGAATTTCTACTTTTCAAGTAAAATTTAACTGAAGTTTCATTGAAAATTTCAGTAAGATAAATATGAACACTCGAATTTAAAAACAAATCATGCTTGGCATTTCAGACGTGTCCGTCCCCCAAATGGTTTAAAGGAGTACAGTCGTTCAGGGGTGATTGTCATATTCGAAGACTGTTATGCAAAAGTGAAATTCTATTATAGAAAGTGGAGGGTTGAAGTTTGGTAGCCCCCTATGTATCTACTCTCTTTAAACAAGCAGTAGTTGATTGTGTATTTATTTATGGGGATGTTATATTTCGGACACGGCTCATTGATTTTTGTTGGAAACTGACAATCTGAGGTTTTCTTGCCTGAAAAACAATCTAGATAGGTCTTGCATATTGGAAAATTCACTCAGAGCTTTAATTTTGGATCTATTTTTTTTAGGCGAGGGAAGTCACATTCATATGTATTTTAAGAGCAGCTTACATTATTATTTCCAGGGGTGAATCCTCCTAGAGAAAAAGTCACCCTGGGTGATCATGACATTTTTGGTATTTATGGCGCATGCAAAATTACACAAGATGAAGAATGATTCCGACCAGCTAAAGCAGAAAGCGTGAAGCAAGCGACAACAAGAATAACATAGAATTGTAAACGAAAATGTTGCGGTTAGCCCAAATCTGTGGTTAGATGACCAATCAAAATTACAATATCATACAAAATTATACAAGATGGTGAA
The DNA here is from genome assembly GCF_049724085.1 of Artemia sp. Qi Xiang Cuo. Lineage (NCBI taxonomy): Eukaryota > Metazoa > Arthropoda > Branchiopoda > Anostraca > Artemiidae > Artemia > Artemia sp. Qi Xiang Cuo. The sequence continues at coordinate 51,136,107 of NC_142810.1, forward strand.
TGAGTCCTAACAGCTTAAGCAAAAGAGTTTGAAACAAATTTGGGTAAATGACGAACGACAATGAAGCACGACAAAACCTATGGCTGGATGACCTACGACAACAAGTCTCAGAAGAAATCAAGAACTAAATTGATGGATTACGAAATCTACGGTAAGGAGACAAGCGGTATCAAGGATCGTATCTTATCGTAAACGAAAATGACGCGCATCAGAATCAGTGGTTATAAGAAAAGCAATAGTGAGAATCCAAACGAATCCTAAATCTCGACAAACAAAAATAATACACAACAAAATATGCGTTTAGATGACTTGCAACAACGAGTATCAAAGCGAATGAAAAATAAAAATTATTCACAAGGAAAAAATTGGTTAGAAGACAAGTGACCGCGAAAAACAAAATTAATTGCAAATGGAAATCATGCACATCAAAATATGCGGCTAGAAGACATTTGACAAGAAGCATGATCCATCGAATAAGAAGCATATGCATTTGAAATTATACAAGGTTACGAATGACTCCGAACAGCTAAAGCAAAAGGTATGAATCTAGCGACAGCGAGAAAAGTTGGCCCAAATGAACTGTGATATATCATATCACCCAAAAACCAAGTGATTGCCGATTCTGCCATCTTGCATTCACGATTTTCAAAAAAACAACTAACCCCTCTGTCTAACCTGACTTTTTGGGGGGAAGTTTGGGGATGGTAATTCTTGAAATTCATCACTCTTTCTATTTAGCACTCAGTTGACTGAGGCTTTGACTTCTAGTAGGTCAACAACAAACAAACAACAACAATCAAATGTATTGTTTTTTTTCTTATTGTTAAAACTTCTTTGTTTTTCAACCAAAGTTATTATAGGTGAAGGTATCCCATCAGGCAAAAATGACTAAGAATAAATAATTAAAAAAGTGTTCAATATTGTAGATTATTTTATGAAAGTAGACTCGCATAGAATAAAATTTGAAAAATGGCGGCAATTCCTGGAAATGTAGGGGGAAGGGGAGGAAAAAAAATTTTAAACATACTTTTTTTTTTTTTTTCAATGAAATTCCTGAAACAAGAATTTTTTTTTTAATGAAATGCCAAACTTTAAAAATATACACAGGGGGGTGGGATATCCCGGGGGAGGATAGAGGGAGGTAAATTAGTCATTTACCTCCTAAGATTGAATAACACTGTTTTTTTCCAATTGAATCTCCCGCATATAAACCTTTGGATTAGTATTATTAGGGTTAGGAGGAAGATTCTAAATAAGCCCTAAATATCTTGGGACTGAAATGATTTACTGGATTAGGTCATTGATTAAATTATCTTAATTTAGCGGAGGGAGAATGGAAATCAATGTTAAAAATGATGTCAAAAGACGTCTTTATAGCAGCCACAGGCTTACAGCCACGGTATCAAGCCCCCTCCACTACCAAAGACTTTCACAGTGGCGTCAGTTCACTAAAATGTAGGGGGGAGGGGTAAATATATTTTTTAAAATCTAGACGACAATTTTGTTGTTTTAAATTTTGCAAATGAAAAAAGACGAAAAGAAGTATTTTTCAATAGAATGCCAAAATACGATGTTATTCAAAATATAGGAGGAAGAAAAATTTTGGAGGCCAATTCTCTCAATTGAACAGTGTCTTTACTTTATGAGAATTTAGGGGGGGGGGCATATAATTTTCAGTATCTAGGGGGGCGGTGTTTTTGACTTTTCAATGAAAATTTTAGGTAGGCTATTCTTCAACAAAATACCCCACAAAAAAGGTATTTTTCAAAATCAAGTGGCAAAGACCTCCTCCTCCCGTCATCAGTTAACGCCACTGGAGCGTCATTGGCCTTCAACAAGTTTCCGGAAAATTTCTCAAAACCTACAAAGTTAAGCAGATTAGAGCTATAAACATCAACTGTCACTTTAATTACTACCATTTATATACTAGGAAGTATCCTTTACTACTGAAAAAAGAAGCTACATTTCCTTTAATTAAAAATCAAGTTTTTGAACATGCTATTACATCCTATCGAAAACACATAAAAACCTGTACCGCCTTTATCATTTTCAAATTAAGTTTAAAAACATGTCGTTATGTCACTTTTGTTAAATATTGAGAGTCAGGTTGATTTTAATCAATATTTATTTACTGAGATCTAGGTGCATAGAAAAATCCAAGGAATATTTAGATACACATGTTACATCACAAGAAAAAGTTGCAGGACACCTCGTCATGAGGACAACTTGTCATGATAGATTGACCGTTGAAATGCTACATTGACGCACAAAGAGAGTAGATTAGTAAAGCTTTGAAGGGAAATTGGAAAGGGGTATGATGGCAAGCATGGCAAAAAGGGGATGACGAAGACAAACTTGACAAAAATTATAATATTGGTGATTGTATGACGATTCTCAGCTTTCTTATTACCATCAATCGTTGTCATCTAGCAACCTCCTGGTTATCTCTACCACCATACAGTGCGGGTTCTGGCCTCACTTGCGCCTGGGGCAAAATATTCACTAGCGCCCTCCTCTGTCTTCCACAGAATTTTAAGGCTAAATTTTAACAAAATTTCCATTTATTAATATCGTATTTCAATTTACTAAGTAATTGATAACTATTTTTAGTATTTAATTAGTATTAATTATTTAATTATTATCATTTAATTTTAATTTTTATTCATTATTTTAGTTATTATCTGCACCCTCTACTTTATTTCAATAAAAATTAGATTTGAAAAATTGCAAAATGATTACCACCCTTAGATTATTTGTTTGAAATTTTGCGCGCTCTAAAATATCTGCGTCGGGGGCAACTGCCCCCTCTGTACCTTCTCTAAATCTGCCTCTGCCATCATATAAACATTAGCAAACCCTACCATCAGTACTTTTCACGGGCTTCGTTTGGGGGGGGGGTGAGCAAGAGGGGAAGTTGCCCCCAATAATGTGCAGACAAATTATTATATAGCCCTTGCACCTTGACAATCCGAATATGGACCCCTTTGCCCCCCTCCAATGAAATGCCAGAGATTCGTCCCTGGTATTTTCTTTGTGAGTCTATCACGACTGTGTCTTTTTTTTGAAAAGAACGCATATTATAATTTGAAAAAAAAAACTTCCCAAGTAAATAAATTTCATAATTTTCATGAGAATGTCTTGATAATTAGATAATTCGCCAAATAAGTGTTCTAAAATTTTCACTATTAGTGGCTTTAGCAAAGGCTTAATCAGTCGCACTATTTTAATGTCGACATAAAATATCGAGGATACGGGATGGATTCGAAAAGGAGTTGGATTGATCGTAAAAAGTAAAAAAAATTCAAAACAGCCCTAGCATCATTATTTAAAGAAAGCTCAACTGAGTCCTAGTTGAACTTCCTTGAAGTAATGATGCTAGGGCTGTTTTGATTTTTTTTTTTTAGTTTTTTCGATATAATTTTAATGTGAGTTTATTTTATATTGTTTTTTTTCTTCATTTGTTTGGCTGAGGACGGCCCTTGGATATAGGGTCGAAATATTCTTTTAAAGTTGCGTTCCATTGTCTTGTATAAAAAGTTTCTCTATTGCTCTGCTTATTGTTTATGATGGAAAGGAATTGTGATTTTCGTCGCTATTTACGTCTAGCTTATGGGGATCAGTTGACCTATGATACCTTTTATTTTATTATTTTAGGCAAAAAACACGCTAATCTGATAAATCAGCAAAATTATTAGAATCTTGCAGAAATGAAAACCTTATTCCTAAGTCTTTAAGATATAAATTGCACTTAAATACCTGGAAAGAAGCACAAATTTGAGCATACACTACATTTAAAACCTTAATCCACATTATTAAGGACAAGAAACAAATAAGACATATTGTTTGCTCAGAAAGAAAATTTCTTGAAAAAATTTTATTTGAAAAAAAAGGAGTCCTGGTTGAACTTCCTTGAAGTAATGATGCTACTTTTACTTACTTCTACTTGTTGCACGTTCAAGCCGCATCCAGGCTCATCATGGTGGCAGGCTCCATAATTTCAAGCCAGTGCAGATCCCAGTGTCACCCAAATTTTCGGAAACCCCCAATAGGCTCTAGGTCAGTCTTGTCTGTCGCAAGCCATGTTTTGTTCTATCCTCCTGCTTTCTTCTTACATACTGGTAGTGGAAGACATTTGAGGCATCTTTTGTTAATATGCTATTCTGATCTCTGCATGGTGTGGCCAAACCACCTCAGGCGCCTTATTTTTACAACATCAGAGACAAGTGGGTGATCCCCATATCTTCTCCTAACCTCTTTGTTCGATATTCTGTCGGACAGGTGAATGCCTAGTATATATCACAGGCATTTGTTATGGAATACGTCCAAGATTGACGCCTCCGCTGCTTTCAGTGACCAAGTTTCACGCCCATAGAGAACAACAGAGAGTACCATGGCTTCGTAGACTCGGATTTGTGTGCGTGGAGGGATTTCGCTACGCTTCCAAAGCGAGTTCTTTAGCTGCAGAAAGACGTTCCATGCTGAGGATATACGATTCCGGATCTCCTCTGATGTTTCCCCAGTTGCATTTATCATTAAGCCAAGATGTTTAAACGACTAAATGTCCTCGATTTGATTACCATTTAGGGTCACAGGGGTGTCATCCATCCCATCTGTCCGCATTGTTTTCGTCTTCAGTAGACTTATTTGGAGGCCAGTCAAAAGTGCTCTGCTTGCTACTTCATTAATCAAGACCTGGGTATCTGTAACAAACTCAGAAAGTATATCCCCATCATCAGCGTAATCAAGATCCATGACAGAGGAGGACGGGCTTACTTCCACACCTTTATACTTGTTGAGGGCCACGAGAATCCAATCAATGACGAAGTTTAATAAGATCGGTGACAGAACGCATCCTTGACGTATACCCTTCTTAATCACAACCAGATCTGACAGCTTAATATCGACTCTAACTTGAGCCGTGGTTCCATCGTAGTAGGCCTTCAGTAGTCTCATGATCTTTTCAGGGACTCCGTCCTCCCTCATTGCGACCCATATGGCGTCCCGATGGACCGAGTCAAAAGCCGTTAAGAAATCGATGAAGATTTGGAATGTCTCCTGCTGGTGTTTGAAGCGATGTTCTAGGACCCGTCTTAAGCTAAAGATCTGGTCACAGCAACCCATGCCTAGTCTAAATCCTGCTTGGTTGGGTCGCGTTCGGGAATTTCTAGCGTCTCGGAACCTATTTAGAAGTATAATTGCGAACATCTTTGCAGCCATCGGGATGATGGATATGCTTCGGTAGCTTTTACATTTCATTCGGTCTCTTTTTTTGAAGATGGGGATAATTATCGATGTCTTCCACTCATCGGGAATATATTCATTATCCCATACATCCGTAACAAGTTTATGGAGCTCATCTGTTCAACTCAGGTAGAGCTTTCCGTCTAGTCCAGAACTTTATTCCAGAAATTTTGCCCTCTATTCCAGGACTTTTGTGGTTTTTTAGGAGTTTAATTGCCTAGCCTACTTCCTCTCTAGTGGGTGGGTCCGTTGACACATTTTCATAAGAATGGTTTTCTGACGGGTTGGGTGAGGCTATGGGGTATTGGTTTTCGCTGGTAGTAATTCCTGGTCTTAGCAATTCTTGGAAGTGTGCCCGCCTTCTTTCAATACGTTTTTCTCTACTTGTGAGCAGTTAACCGACTTTCGCTTTAAGCAGAGGAGGTGGTAGAATGCATTTTCTTCCCGTTACATTCTCCAGGAATCTGGTAAAGTTTTCTTGTGTCATTTCATGAGGCGGATTTTTCCATCTCATTGGCCAAATTTTACCATTAAGCTTTATTGTTGGCTCTAGCAGACTTACAGCGTTCCTGACGCAGCGATTTTTATGCAGCGGACGTTTTGCTGGATATCTCCTTCTTCATTGTAGAGAGTTTACGTGCTTTCTCAGAGATCCATTTTTTGGCTTTTTGTTTTACAACTCCGAGGATATTTGTTGCGGTTTCCTTCACGTGACCTTTGAACTTGCTCCATTTTCTCTCTATCTTGGAAGTGGGGCATCCTGATGAGTTGAAATCCTGATCAATACCTTTGGTGTCGTCTTGTAGGGTGGCAAAGCGGTTGGAAAGCTCAAAGACAAAGGATTCTCGGTATTTATCTATTTTCAATTTAGATACATCTCATTTCTGACTTGGCATGGGCGCCTTCTTTGTACTGAGTCTGTAGCTTAGCTTGGTCTTTAGCAAGAAGTGGTCGGATCCATCATTTGATCCTGTGTCAGTACCTCTGTGCCTCCTTGAGTCTAACATCATGGTCTTCCACCTTCACGATATAAGCAGGTAATCAATTTGAGCTTTCGTTCTTCCATCGCGGGATTCCCAGGTATATGAGTGGCAGGGCTTGTGTCTAAATAAAGTATTAGCAACAGCAAGACTGTTCTGCATCGCGAACATGAGTATTCTTTTTCCATTAGAGCACCTTTCACCGAGGCTATGATTGCCAATTGCCTGTTTGGAGTCATTCAGCGTGCCACCAACCCTTGCATTAAAATTGCGTCCAATCATGAGTATATCTTTTCGGGGGATCCGGTCAATGACTGTCTGAATTTCGCTGTGAAACTGACCTTTTAGGTGTTCAGGCGCATCTCTAGTTGGGGCGTATACGCTAAGGACGGTCATATTGTTATTTTGGCCTTTAAATCTCGCCCATACAATCCTGCTAGATACTGCCTCATATTCGAGGAGCTAAGTGGCCGCTTTTGGGGACAATATGAGACCTACTCCTGCTAAACCAGAGCCATCAGTTGGTCCTGAGTTGTAAAATAAGACCTTCTTCTCAGAAGGTGCTTCAATTTGTTAACGTTTTCATCTAGGATCTTTAAATTATCAGCTTTGTCTAGTCTAGGAAAGTTTTACTTCTCCAATTGACCCTGTGTCCTTCCATTGCCTTTTCTGGGCTCCCTATGACAAAGTTTCGCATTCATCTTCATATTTTTAGCTAGCCCACTTTTCGTTGAGGGCGTAAGTCTCGTCGCATCACATAAAACCGGGGAAGTCATAGCCTAATTTTTACTCTGTATCACATTCATCATCTTTGTTGAACGTTTCTTTTATACTGTTTTTTTTCCATTTGTTTTGCTGAGGGCGGCATTTGGATATAGGGTCGAAATATTCTTTTAAAGTTGCGTTCCGCTGTGTTATATACAAAATTTCCCTATTTCCCTACTTATTGTTTATGATGAGAAGGCAGTGTGGTCTTCGTTGCTATTTTTGCAGAAAATCTTAGAGCTGATGTATGCACCAAATGCCGTTCAGAAGATTCTCCCTGGAAAAGTGGATTCTCGGGTTATCAGAGCTCACGTCATTGTTGATTTGGCCTTAACAATGATGTGGACAACGACAATAACATTACCAGCGGCAGAAATGTAAAATGTTGGCCCGACAGTGGATTTTGACCAGGTCGATCTTTGTAACAGTTCAGACGAGCTTCGATTTTTTCACTCACTATTTGTCGGTGTCTTAGAAGGATTCACTGAAGTCAAGGAGCTAGAGCAAGAGCCGTCCATTAATGTATGTGCAAGCAAGCTCCAGTTCCTCAAAGCGTCAATATCGCGGACATCACGGACTTCGAAGATCTGGATTGAAGTTTATATTAATGCTGTTGATTTACTGAAGTCTTCATTTCTGGCAGAAAGAACAGGCAACTGAAACTTTCACCTCTACACTGGTGAACAGATGCTTTGGTTCTTCGCATCTTCCAACCATCACTTGTACGTGAAATCCTACAGAGTTTATCTCCAGAAAATGGCCGACCTTAAAGAAACAAATCCTCATGTGTTCAAGAAATTTTAAGACTCCGAATTTAAAGGCGCTCCAAAAAATTTTGGACTGGTCTTTCCATCCAAGTAGCTAAGGTAAAGGGCATTGAAAAATATTTGGAGTAATCATTAACGAAAATGAAGAATAAAGATGCATGTAGCTAGAACACTTGCAAAAACGACAACTACAGTGAGTCAAAAGCTAAATTGAAGAACAGAGAAATATATGGCTAAAAGATAAGCGGCAACAGGAATTACAATGACTCAAAAACAAAATTAAAGCCCAAGAAAATATGCAGTTACAAGACATGCGACGACGAGGATCAGAACGAATCAAAACTTAAAATGAAAAACAAAAAATGCATGATTATTAGATTTGCGATAGCGAGGACAAAGAAATATGCGGTTAGAACCTAAGCGACAGCAAGATTTAAAAGCGAGAGGAAGGATCAGAACGTATCAAAATGATAGTGAAGAACAATGTTTTGTGGTTAGCAGACATGCAAAAGTGAGTATTAATACCTGTCAGAAATGAAAGTAGAGAACAAAGACTTGTACTGATAGAAGACAAGCAACAGCGATAATCAGAAAGAATCAAAATATCAGAAAGAATGAAAGTGAAGTAGAAGCTATTTAAATGTTAGAAAAATAACACCATTGTAGTCTTCGACATCAACAAACTCCGGTGTAAAACCATGTGCAAACCTATAAGGATACAGTAAACTATGCAAATGTTAATTAAAAGTCATTGGGACCATTTAGGGTTGTATGTACTGACTGATAGTCTAACCTTCAGAAATTTGAATTTTTACTATTTGCAGAAGATTCATGGAACCATCAAAGCTGTAGCAAAGTGACAGTTCAGTGTTTTTCAGGATAATACGTTTTTTTCCAGATGAGCCATTCTAGCTGAGGTTTATGCCAAATTATTTTGTCTGGACAACGACGACAGTAAAGAATTTTCAAATCTACCTTTAGTTGCAGACCTTTAGCTTTGCACAAGATGGCACTGGTCAGCAATGGTTTGTCCACAAACATAAGGAGCCCATTTGGCTCAAACAACGAAGGTGGCAGGAAGCAGAGATCGTACTTGAAAAATGTCTAGAGTTCTTCATCTGAATTCTTTGCAACAGTGACCAGCCTTTGAAGCATCAAAGCAGGGTCAACGGTACGTAGTTTTGCTGCTGACTTCAGGTTACTTTGCACTCTCATAGTAATAGTAGTCGCTTTTTTCTTAAAAAAGTGTAAATTTCTGCGTCTTTTCCAGTCATATCATTCAGGATTTTCCCACCTATTGGTATAACCTCGTCTCTGTCCACCTGCTCACTCGCTATTTCGCCAGCTGCTAAATTCCTGAGAAATAGTTCCTTTTGTGAAATGTGAAAAATCCTGGAGAAAGTGGACCTTTTCAACATCTTTAAATTCACATTCCATTCTTGTCACCCCTGCGTCTTTGTGCTGCTCACTAGTCTCAAATATTACGCCTGAGAGTTCTTGAAGTGAAGAGCTGACAGCAGCCCGTGCAGGAGCACATAAAATCCATGTTAGCCGCTACGACTCGCTCATACCGTGTCTACGTGTTTATATACACTAGTTTTTAAAAAGGGCATTAATATTTGTTTTATGACCAGGTCAGCGGAAAGACCAGTCCAAAATTTTTTGGAGCGCCTTTAAATTCGGAGTCTTAAAATTTCTTGAACACCTGAGGATTTGTTTCTTTAAGGTCGGCCATTTTCTGGAGATAAACTCTGTAGGATTTCGCGTACAAGTGATGGTTGGAAGATGCGAAGAACCAAAGCATCTGTTCACCAGAGTAGAGGTGAAAGTTTTAGTTGCCTGTTCTTTCTGCCAGAAATGAAGACTTCAGTAAATCAACAGCATTAATATAAACTTCAATCCAGATCTTCGAAGTCCGTGATGTCCACGATAATGACGCTTTGAGGAACTGGAGCTAGCTTGCAAACACATTAATGGACGGCTCTTGCTCTAGCTCCTTAACTTCAGTGAATCCTTCTAAGACACCGACAAATAGTGAGTGAAAAAATCGAAGCTCGTCTGAACTGTTACTAAGATCGACCTGGTCAAAATCCACTGTCGGGCCAACATTTTACATTTCTGCCGCTGGTAATGTTATTGTCGTTGTCCACATCATTGTTAAGGCCAAATCAACAATGACGTGAGCTCTGATAACCCGAGAATCCACTTTTCCAGGGAGAATCTTCTGAACGGCATTTGGTGCATACATCAGCTCTAAGATTTTCTGCAAAAATAGCAACGAAGACCACACTGCCTTCTCATCATAAACAATAAGTAGGGAAATAGGGAAATTTTGTATATAACACAGCGGAACGCAACTTTAAGAGAATGTTTCGACCCTATATCCAAATGCCGTCCTCAGCAAAACGAATGAAAAAAAAAACTCTAAAGTGTATGTCTTTCTCTGTTTGTATGTCTGATTCTATTTGTCTGCATGTCCGAGTTGGTGTTTGCAAGTCAAAGAATTTGTCTTTGTTGATTTGAATGTCTAAAGTGTCTGTCTTTCTCTGTTTATGCGGCTGATTCTATCTGTTTGTATGTCTGGGTTGGTGTTTGCAAGTTCAAGTATTTGTCTTTGTTGGTTTGAATGTTTAAAATGTCTGTCTTTCTATGTTTGTGTGTCTGATATTCTTTGTTTGCATGTCTGGGCTGATGTTTGCAAGTCCAAGAATTTGTCTTTGTTGGTTTGAATGTCTAAAGTCTCTGTCTTTCTCTGTTTGTGTGTCTGATTCTATTTGTATGTATGTCTGGGTTGGTGTTTGCATGTCCAAGTATTTGTCTTTGTTGGTTTAAATGTTTTAAAGTGTCTGTCTTACTCTGTTTGTGTGTCTGATTCTATTTGTTTGCATGTCGGGGTTGGTGTTTGCAAGTCCAAGAATTTGTCATTGTTGGTTTGAATGTCTAAAGTGTCTGTCTTACTCTGTTTTTGTGTCTGATTCTATTTGTTTGCATGTCTGGGTATGTGTTTGCAAGTCCAACTGTTTGTCTTTGTTGGTTTGAATGTTTAAAGTGTCGGTCTGGGTTGTCGTGTCGTGTCTGGCGTGTCTGGGTTGGTGTTTGCAAGTCCAGGAATTTGTCTTTGGTGGTTTGAATGTCTAAAGTCTCTGTCTTTCTCTGTTTGTGTGTCTGATTCTATTTGTTTGCATGTCTGGGTTGGTGTTTCCAAGTCCAAGAATTTGTCTTTGTTGGTTTGAATGTGTAAAGTGTCTGTCTTTCTCTGTTTGCATGTCTGATTCTATTTTTTTGCATGTCTGGGTTGGTGTTTGCAAGTCCAAGAATTTGTCTTTGTTGGTTTGAATGTCTAAAGTGTATGTCTTTCTCTGTTTGTATATATGATTCTATTTATTTGCATGTCTGGTTTGGTGTTTGCAAGTCCAAGAATTTTTCTTTGTTGGTTTGAATGTCTAAAGTGTCTGTCTTTCTCTGTTTTGTGTCTGATTCTATTTGTTTGCATGTCTGGGTTGGTGTTTGCAAGTCCAAGTATTTGTCTTTGTTGGTTTGAATGTCTAAAGTCTCTGTCTTTCTCTATTTGTGTGTCTGATCCTATTTGTATGCATGTCTGGGTTGGTGTTTGCATGTCTAAGTAATTGTCTTTGATGGTATGAATGTCTAAAGTGTCTGTTTTTCTCTGTTTGTGTGTCTGATTCTATTTGTTTGCATGTCTGGGTTGGTGTTTGCAAGTCCAAGAATTTGTCATTGTTGGTTTGAATTTCTAAAGTGTCTGTCTTTCTCTGTTTTTGTGTCTGATTCTATTTGTTTTCATGTCTGGGTTGGTGTTTGTAAGTCAAAGTATTTGTCTTTGTTGGTTTGAATGTCTAAAGTGTCTGTCTTTCCCTGTTTGTGTGTCTGATTCTATTTGTTTACATGTCTGGGTTAATGTTTGCAAGTCCAAGAATTTATCTTTGTTGGTTTGTATGTCTAAAGTGTCCGTCTTTGAATGTCTAAAGTGTCTGTCTTTCTCTGTTTGTGTGTCTGATTCTATTTGTTTGCAGGTCTAGGTTGATGTTTGCAAGTCCAAGAATTTGTCTTTGTTGGTTTGAATGTCTATAGTGTCTGTCTTTCTCTGTTTTTGTGTCTGATTCTATTTGTTTGCATGTCTGGGTATGTGTTTGTAAGTCCAAGTATTTGTCTTTGTTGGTTTGAATGTCTAAAGTGTCTGTCTTTCTCTGTTTGTGTGTCTGATTCTATTTGTTTACATGTCTTGGTTGATGTTTGCAAGTCCAAGAATTTATCTTTGTGTGTCTGATTCTATTTGTATGCATGTCTGGGTTGGTGTTTGCATGTCCAAGTATTTGTCTTTGTTGGTTTCAATGTCTAAAGTGTCTGTCTTTCTCTGTTTGTGTGTCTGATTCTATTTGTTTGCATGTCTGGGTTGGTGTTTGCAAGTCCAAGAATTTGTCATTGTTGGTTTGAATGTATCAAGTGTCTGTATTTCTCTGTTTTTGTGTCTGATTCTATTTGTTTGCATGTCTGGGTATCTGTTTGCAAGTCCAAGTGTTTGTCTTTGTTGGTTTGAATGTTTAAAGTGTCTGTCTTTCTCTGTTTATGTGTCTGATTCTATTTGTTTGCATCTCTGGGTATGTGTTTGCAAGTCCAACTGTTTGTCTTTGTTGGTTTGAATGTTTAAAGTGTCGGTCTTTCTCTGTTTATGTGTCTGATTCTATTTGTTTGCATGTCTGGGTTGGTGTTTACAAGTCCAAGAATTTGTCTTTGTTGGTTTGAATGTCTAAAGTGTCTGTCTTTCTCTGTTTGTATGTCTGATTCTATTTGTCAGCAATGTCCAAAGTCTCTGTCTTTCTCTGTTTGTGTGTCTGATTCTATTTGTTTGCATGTCTGGGTTGATGTTTGCAAGTCCAAGAATTTGTCTTTGTTGGTTTGAATGTCTAAAGTGTCTGTCTTTCTCTGTTTGTTTGTCTGATTCTATTTGTTTGCATGTCTGGGTTGGTGTTTTCAAGTCCAAGAATTTGTCTTTGTTGGTTTGAATGTCTAAAGTGTCTGTCTTTCTCTGTTTGTATGTATGATTCTATTTATTTGCATGTCTGGGTTGGTGTTTGCAAGTCCAAGAATTTGTCTTTGTTTGTTTGAATTTCTAAAATGTCTGTCTTTCTCTGTTTGGTGTCTGATTCTATTTGTTTGCATGTCTGGGTTGGTGTTTGCAAGTCCAAGTATTTGTCTTTGTTGGTTTGAAGGTCTAAAGTGTCTGTCTTTCTCTGTTTGTGTGTCTGATTCAATTTGTATGAATGTCTTGGTTGGTGTTTCCAAGTCCAAGTACTTTTCTTTTTTAGTTTGAGTCTCTAAATCGGCTGTCTTTTGCTGTTTGTGTGTCTTATTATATGTGTTTACATGTTTGGGTTTGTGTTTGAAAGTCCAAGAATTTGTCTTTGTTGGTTTGAATTTCTAAATTGTCTGTCTTTCTCTGTTTGTGTGTCTGATTCTATTTGTTTGCATGTCTGGGTTGGTGTTTGTAAGTCCAAGTATTTGTCTTTGTTGGTTTGAATGTCTAAAGTGTCTGTCTTTCTCTATTTGTGTGTCTGATTCTATTTGTTTTCATGTCTGGGTTAATGTTTGCAAGTCCAAGAATTTATCTTTGTTGGTTTGAATGTCTAAAGTGTCTGTCTTTGAATGTCTAAAGTGTCTGTCGTTCTCTGTTTATGTGTCTTATTCTATTTGTTTGCATTTCTGGGTTGGTGTTTGCAAGTCCAAGAATTTTTCATTGTTGGTTTGAATGTCTAAAGTGTCTGTCTTTCTCTGTTTGTGTGTCTGATTATATTTGTTTGAATGTCTGGGTATGTGTTTGTAAGTCCAAGTATTTGTCTTTGTTGATTTGAATGTCTAAAGTGTCTGTCTTTCTCTGTTTGTGTGTCTGATTCTATTTGTTTACATGTCGTGGTTGATGTTTGCAAGTACAAGAATTTATCTTTGTGTGTCTGATTCTATTTGTTTGCATGTCTTGGTTGGTGTTTGCATGTCAAAGTATTTGTCTTTGTTGGTTTCAATGTCTAAAGTGTCCGTCTTTCTCTGTTTGTGTGTCTGATTCTATTTGTTTGCATGTCTGGGTTTGTTATTGAAAGTCCAAGAATTTGTCTTTGTTGGTTTGAATGTCTAAAGTGTCTGTCTTTCTCTGTTTTTGTGTCTGATTCTATTTGTTTGCATGTCTGGGTATCTGTTTGCAAGTCCAAGTGTTTGTCTTTGTTGGTTTGAATGTATAAAGTGTCTGTCTTTCTCTGTTTATGTGTCTGATTCTATTTGTTTGCATGTCTGGGTTGGTGTTTGCAAGTCCAAGAATTTTTTATTAATGGTTTGAATGTCTTAAGTGTCTATCTTTCTCTCTTTATGTGGCTGATTCTATCTGTTTGTATGTCTGGGTTGGTGTTTGCAAGTTCAAGTATTTGTCTTTGTTGGTTTGAATGTTTAAAGTGTCTGTCTTTCTCTGTTTGTGTGTCTGATTCTATTTGTTTGCATGTCTGGGTTAGTGTTTGCAAGTCCAAGTATTGGTCTTTGTTGGTTTGAATGTCTAAAGTGTCTGTCTATCTCTGTTTGTGTGTCTGATTTTCTTTGTTTACATGTCTGGGCTGGTGTTTGCAAGTCCTAAGTTTTTGTCATTGTTGGTTTGAATGTCTAAACTGTCTGTCTTTCTCTGTTTGTGTGTCTGATTCTATTTGTTTATATGTCTGGGCTGATGTTTATAAGTCCAAGAATTTGTCTTTGTTGGTTTGAATGTCTAAAGTTTCTGTCTTTCTCTGTTTGTGCGTCTGATTATATTTTTGTGCATGTCTGGGCTTGTGTTTGCTAGTCCAAGTATTTGTCTTTGTTGGTTTGAATGTCTAAAGTGTCTGTGTTTCTCTGTTTGTGTGTCTGATTCTATTTGTTTCCATGTATGGGTTGGTGTTTGCAAATCCAACAATTGTCATTGTTGGTTTTAATGTCTAAACTGTCTGTCTTTCTCTGTTTTTGTGTTTGATTCTATTTGTATTCATTTCTGGTTTGGTGTTTGCAAGTCAAAGAATTTTTCTTTGTTGGTTTGAATGTCTAAAGTGTCTGTCTTTCTCTGTTTATGTGGCTGATTCTATCTGTTTGTATGTCTGGGTTGGTGTTTGCAAGTTCAAGTATTTGTCTTTGTTGGTTTGAATGTTTAAAGTGTCTGTCTTTCTCTGTTTGTGTGTCTGATTCTATCTGTTTGCATGTCTGGGTTAGTGTTTGCAAGTCGAAGTATTATCTTTGTTGGTTTGAATGTCTAAAGTGTCTGTCTTTCTCTGTTTGTGTGTATGATTCTATTTGTTTGCATGTCTGGGTTGGTGTTTGCAAGTCCAAGAATTTGTCTTTGTTGGTTTGAATGTCTAAAGTGTCTGTCTTTGTCTGTTTGCGTGTATGATTCTATTTGTTTGAATGTCTGGGTTTGTGTTTGCAAGTACAAGTGTTTGTCTTTGTTGGTTTGAATGTTTAAAGTGTCTGTCTTTCTCTGTTTATGTGTCTGATTCTATTTGTTTGCATGTCTGGGTTGGTGTTTGCAAGTCCAAGAATTTGTCTTTGTTGGTTTGAATGTCTAAAGTGTATGTCTTTCTCTGTTTGTATATTTGATTCTATTTATTTGCATGCATGGGTTGGTGTTTGCAAGTCCAAGAATTTGTCTTTGTTGGTTTGAATGTTTAAAGTTTCTGTCTTTCTCTGTTTGTGTGTCTGATTCTATTTGTTTGCATGTCTGGGCTGGTGTTTGCAAGTCCAAGTAATTCTCTTTGGTGGTTTGAATGTCTAAAGTGTCTGTCTTTCTCTGTTTATGTGTTTGATTCTATTTGTTTGCATGTCTGGGTTGGCGTTTGCAAGTCCAAGAATTTGTCTTTGTTGGTTTGAATGTCTAAAATGTCTGTCTTTCTCTGTTTGTGTGTCTGATTCTATTTGTTTGCATGTCTGGGTTGGTGTTTGCAAGTCCAAGAATTTGTCTTTTTTGGTTTGAATGTCTAAAGTGTACTGGGTTGGTGTTTGCAAGTTCAAGTATTTGTCTTTGTTGGTTTGAATTTTTAAAGTGTCTGTCTTTCTCTGTTTGTGTGTCTGATTCTATTTGTTTACATGTCTGGTTTGATGTTTGCAAGTCCTAGAATTTGTCTTTTTGGTTTGAATGTCTAAAGTGTATGTCTTTCTCTGCCTGTATGTCTGATTCTATTTGTCTGCATGTCTGGGTTGGTGTTTGCAAATCCAAGAATTTGTCTTTGTTGGTTTGAATGTCTAAATTGTATGTCTTTCTCTGTTTGTATGTATGATTCTATTTATTTGCATGTCTGGGTTGGTGTTTACAAGTCCAAGAATATGTCTTTTTTGGTTGGAATGTCTAAAGTGTCTGTTTTTCTCTGTTTTTGTGTATGATTCTATTTGTTTGCATTTCTGGGTTGATGTTTGCAAGCCTAAGAGGTTGTCTGTGTTGGTTTCAATGTCTAAAGTGTATTTCTTTCTCTGTTTGTGGGTATGATTCTATTTATTTGCATGTCTGTGTTTGTGTTTGCAAGTCCTATAATTTGTCTTTGTTGGTTTGAATGTCTAAATTGTCTGTATTTCTCTGTTTGTATGTATGATTCTATTTTTTTGCATGTCTGGGTTGGTGTTTGCAAGTCCAAGAATTTGTCTTTGTTGGTTTGAATGTCTAAAATGTCTGTCTTTCTCTGTTTGTTTGTCTGATTCTATTTTTTTGCATGTCTGTGTTGGTGTTTGAAAGTCCAAGTTTTTGTCTTTTTTTGTTTGAATGTCTACAGTGTCTGTTGTGTCTGATTCTATTGTTTGCATGTCTGGGTTGGTGTTTGCAAGTCCAAGAATTTGTCTTTGTTGGTTTGAATGTCTAAAGTGTCTGTCTTTCTCTGTTTGTCTGTCTGATTCTATTTGTTTACATGTCTGGGTTGATGTTTGCAAGTCCAAGAATTTGTCTTTGTTGGTTTGAATGTCCAAACTGTCTGTATTTCTCGGTTTGTATGTCTGATTATATTTGTCTGCATGTCTGGGTTGGTGTTTACAAGTCCAAGAATTTGTCTTTGTTGGTTTGAATGTCTAAAGTGTATGTCTTTCTCTGTTTGTATATATGATTCTATTTATTTGCTCGTCTGGGTTGGTTTTTGCAAGTCCAAGAATTTGTCTTTGTTGGTTTGAATGTTTAAAGTGTCTGTCTTTCTCTGTTTGTTTGTCTGATTTTATTTTTTTGAATGTCTGGGTTGGTGTTTGCAAGTCCAAGAATTTGTCTTTGTTGGTTTGAATGTCTAAAGTGTCTGTCTTTCTCTGTTTGTGTGTCTGATTCTATTTGTTTGCATGTATGGGTTGGTCTTTTCATGTCCAAGTATTTGTCTTTGTTGGTTTGAATGTCTAAAGTGTCTGTCTTTCTCTGTTTGTGTGTTTGATTCTATTTGTTTGCATGTCTGGTTTGTTGTTTGCAAGTCCAAGAATTTTTCTTTGTTGGTTTGAATGTCTAAAGTGTCTGTCTTTCTCTGTTTTGTGTCTGATTCTATTTGTTTGCATGTCTGGGTAGGTGTTTGCAAGTCCAAGTATTTGTCTTTGTTGGTTTGAAGGTCTAAAGTGTCTGTCTTTCTCTTTTTGTTTGTTTGATTCAATTTTATTGTATATCTGGGTTGGTTTTTGAAAGTCTAAGAACTTTTCTTTGGTGGATTAATGTCTAAATTGTCTGTCTTTTTCTGCTTGTTCATCTGATTCTGTTTGATTCAATGTCTTGGTTGTTGTTTGCAAGTCCAAGAATTTGTCTTTGTTGGTTTGAATTTCTAAAGTGTCTGTCTTTCTCTGTTTTTGTGTCTGATTCTATTTGTTTGCATGTCTGGGTTGGTGTTTGTAAGTCCAAGTATTTGTCTTTGTTGGTTTGAATGTCTAAAGTGTCTGTCTTTCCCTGTTTGTGTGTCTGATTCTATTTGTTTACATGTCTGGGTTAATGTTTGCAAGTCCAAGAATTTATCTTTGTTGGTTTGTATGTCTAAAGTGTCCGTCTTTGAATGTCTAAAGTGTATGTCGTTCTCTGTTTTATGTCTGATTCTATTTGTGTGCATGTCTGGGTTGGTGTTTGCAAGTCCAAGAATTTTTCATAGTTGGATTGAATAACTAAAGTGTCTGTCGTTCTATGTTTGTGTGTCGTATTCTATTTGTTTGCATGTCTGGGTTTGTGTTTGAAAGTCCAAGTATTTGTCTTTGTTGGTTTGAATGTCTAAAGTGTCTGTCTTTCTCTGTTTTTGTGTCTGATTCTATTTGTTTGCATGTCTGGGTATCTGTTTGCAAGTCCAAGTGTTTGTCTTTGTTGGTTTGAATGTTTAAAGTGTCTGTCTTTCTCTGTTTTTGTGTCTGATTCTATTTGTTTGCATCTCTGGGTATGTGTTTGCAAGTCCAACTGTTTGTCTTTGTTGGTTTGAATGTATAAAGTGTCGGTCTTTCTCTGTTTGTGTGTCTGATTCTATTTGTTTGCATGTCTGGGTTGGTGTTTACAAGTCCAAGAATTTGTCTTTGTTGGTTTGAACGTCTAAAGTGTCTGTCTTTCTCTGTTTGTTTGTATGATTATATTTGTCAGCATGTCTGGGTTGGTGTTTGCAAGTCCAAGAATTTGTCTTTGTTGGTTTGAATGTCTAAAGTGTATGTCTTTCTCTGTTTGTATATATGATTCTATTTATTTGCGTGTCTGGGTTGGTGTTTGCAAGTCCAGGAATTTGTCTTTGTTGGTTTGAATGTCTAAAGTGTCTGTCTTTCTCTGTTTGTATGTCTGATTCTATTTGTCTGCATGTCTGGGCTGATGTTTGCAAGTCCAAGTAATTCTCTTTGTTGGTTTGAATGTCCAAAGTCTCTGTCTTTCTCTGTTTGTGTGTCTGATTCTATGTGTTTGCGTGTCTGGGTTGTTGTTTGTATGTCCAAGAATTTGTCTTTGTTGGTTTGAATGTCTAAAGTGTCTGTCTTTCTCTGTTTGTATGTTTGATTCTATTTGTTTGTATGTCTGGGTTGGTGTTTGCAAGTCCAATAATTTGTCTTTGTTAGTTTGAATGTCTAAAGTGTATTTCTTTCTCTGTTTGTATGTATTATTCTATTTATTTGCATGTCTGGGTTGATGTTTGAAAGTCCAAGCATTTGTCTTTGTTGGTTTGAATGTCTAAAGTGTCTGTCTTTCTCTGTTTTTGTGTCTGATTCTATTTGTTTGCATGTCTGGGTTGATGTCTGCAAGTCCAAGTATTTCTCTTTGTTGGTTTGAATGTCCAAAGTCTCTGTCTTTCTCTGTTTGTGTGTCTGATTCTATTTGTTTGCATGTCTGGGTTGGTGTTTGCAAGTCCAAGAATTTGTCTTTGTTGGTTTGAATGTCTAAAGTGTCTGTCTTTCTCTGTTTGCATGTATGATTCTATTTGTTTGCATGTCTGGGATGGTGTTTGCAAGTCCAAGAATTTGTCTTTGTTGGTTTGAATGTCTAAATTGTATGTCTTTCTCTGTTTGTATGTATAATTCTATTTATTTGCATGTCTGGGCTGGTGTTTGCAAGTCCAAGAATTTGTCTTTGTTGGTTTGAATGTCTAAAGTGTCTGTCTTTCTCTGTTTTGTGTCTGATTCTATTTGTTTGCATGTCTGGGTTGGTGTTTGCAAGTCCAAGTATTTGTCTTTTTCGGTTTGAATGTCAAAAGTGTCTGTCTTTCTCTGTTTGTGTGTCTGATTCTATATGAATGCATGTCTTGGTTGGTGTTTGCATGTCCAAGAATTTTTATATGTTGATTTAATGTCTAAAGTGTCTGTCCTTCTCTGCTTGTGTGGCTGATTTTATGTATTTAAATGTCTGAGTTGATGTTTGCAAGTCCAAGTATTTGTCTTTGTTGGTTTGAATTTCTAAAGTGTCTGTCTTTCTCTGTTTTTGTGTCTGATTCTATTTGTTTGCATGTCTGGGTTGGTGTTTGTAAGTCCAAGTATTTGTCTTTGTTGGTTTGAATGTCTAAAGTGTCTGTCTTTCCCTGTTTGTGTGTCTGATTCTATTTGTTTTCATGTCTGGGTTAATGTTTGCAAGTCCAAGAATTTATCTTTGTTGGTTTGAATGTCTAAAGTGTCTGTCTTTGAATGTCTAAAGTGTCTGTCTTTCTCAGTTTGTGTGTCTGATTCTATTTGTTTTCATGTCTTGGTTGGTGTTTGCAAGTCCAAGAATTTGTCATTGTTGGTTTGAATGTCTAAAGTGTCTGTCTTTCTCTGTTTTTGTGTCTGATTCTATTTGTTTGCATGTCTGGGTATGTGTTTGTAAGTCCAAGTATTTGTCTTAGTTGATTTGAATGTCTAAAGTGTCTGTCTTTCTCTGTTTGTGTGTCTGATTCTATTTGTTTACATGTCGTGGTTGATGTTTGCTAGTCCAAGAATTTATCTTTGTGTTTCTGATTCTATTTGTATGCATGTCTGGGTTTGTGTTTGCAAGTCCAAGTATTTGTCTTTGTTGGTTTGAATGTCTAAAGTGGCTGTCTTTCTCTGTTTGTGTGTCTGATTCTATTTGTTTGCATGTCTGGGTTGGTTATTGAAAGTCCAAGAATTTGTCATTGTTGCTTTGAATGTCTAAATTTTCTGTCTTTCTCTGTTTGTGTGTCTGATTGTATTTGTTTGCATGTCTGGGTATCTGTTTGCAAGTCCAAGTGTTTGTCTTTGTTGGTTTGAATGTTTAAAGTGTCTGTCTTTCTCTGTTTATGTGTCTGATTCTATTTGTTTGCATGTCTGGGTTGGTGTTTGCAAGTCCAAGAATTTTTTATTGTTGGTTTGAATGTCTAAAGTGTCTCTCTTTCTCTCTTTATGTGTCTGATTCTATCTGTTTGTATGTCTGGGTTGGTGTTTGCAAGTTCAAGTATTTGTCTTTGTTGGTTTGAATGTATAAAGTGTCTGTCTTTCTCTGTTTGTGTGTCTGATTCTATTTGTTTGCATGTCTGGGTTACTGTTTGCAAGTCCAAGAATTGGTCTTTATTGGTTTGAATGTCTAAAGTGTATGTATTTCTCTGTTTGTGTTTCTGTGTAGATGTGTGTGCATGTCTGGTTTGGTGTTTGCAATTCAAAGTATTTTTCTTTGTTGGTTTGATTGTCTAAAGTGTCTATCTTCCTCTGTTTGTGAGTCTGATTCTATTTTTTTGCATTTATGAGTTGGTGTTTGCCAGTCCGAGAATTTGTCATTGTTGGTTTGACTGTCTAAAGTGTCTCTCTTTCTCTGTTTATGTGTCTGTTTCTATTTGTTTTCATGTCTGGTTTTGTGTTTGCAAGTCCAACTATTTGTCTTTGTTGGTTTGAATGTCTAAATTGTCTGTCTTTCTCTGTTTGTGTGTCTGACTCTATTTGTTTCCATGTCTGGGCTAGTGTTTGCAAGTTCAACAATTTTCATTGTTGGTTTGAATGTCTAAACTGTCTGTCTTTCTCTGTTTGTGTGTTTGATTCTATTTGTATGCATGTCTGGTTTGGTGTTTGCAAGTCCAAAAATTTGTCTTTGTTGGTTTGAATGTATACAGTGTCTGTCTTTCTCTGTTTATGTGGCTGATTCTATCTGTTTTTATGTCTGGGTTGGTGTTTGCAAGTTCAAGTATTTGTCTTTGTTGGTTTGAATGTTTAAAGTGTCTGTCATTCTCTGTTTGTGTGTCTGATTCTATCTGTTTGCATGTCTGGGTTAGTGTTTGCAAGTCGAAGTATTATCTTTGTTGGTTTGAATGTCTAAAGTGTCTGTCTTTCTCTGTTTGTGTGTATGATTCTATTTGTTTGCATGTATGGGTTGGTGTTTGCAAGTCCAAGAATTTGTCATTGTTGGTTTGAATGTCTAAAGTGTCTGTCTTTCTCTGTTTTCGTGTCTGATTCTATTTGTTTGCATGTCTGGGTATGTGTTTGCAAGTCCAACTGTTTGTCTTTGTTGGTTTGAATGTTGAAATGTCTTTCTCTGTTTGTGTGTCTGATTCTATTTGTTTGCATGTCTGGGCTGATGTTTGCAAGTCCAAGTAATTCTCTTTGGTGGTTTGAATGTCTAAAGTCTCTGTCTTTCTCTGTTTGTTTGCCTGATTCTATTTGTTTGCATGTCTGGGTTGGTGTTTGCAAGTCCAAGAATTTGTCTTTGATTGTTTCAATGTCTAAAATGCCTGTATGTATCTGATTGTGTGTATTATTATATTTGAATAAATGTCTGGGTTGGTGTTTGCATGTCCAAGAATTTGTCTTTGTTGGTTTGAATGTCTAAAGTGTATGTCTTTCTCTGTTTGTATATATGATTCTATTTATTTGCATGTCTGGGTTGGTGTTTGCAAGTCCAAGAATTTGTCATTGTTGGTTTGAATGTCTAAAGTGTCTGTCTTTCTCTTTTTTGTGTCTGATTCTATTTGTTTGCATGTCTGTGTTGATGTTTGCAAGTACAAGTATTTGTCTTTGTTGGTTTGAAGTTCAAAAGTGTCTGTCTTGCTCTTGTTATGTGTCTGACTCTATATGTTTGCATGTCTTGGTAGGTTTTTACAAGTCTAAGTATTTTTATTTGTTGAATTAATTTATACATTGTCTGTCTTTAACTGTTTATGCGTCTGATTTTCTGTGATTTCATGTCTGGGTTTTTGTTTGCAAGTCCAAGAATTTGTTATTGTTGGTTTGAATTTCTAAAGTGTCTGTCTTTCTCTGTTTGTGTGTCTGATTCTATTTGTTTGCATGTCTGTGTTGGTGTTTGTAAGTCCAAGTATTTGTCTTTGTTGGTTTGAATGTCTAAAGTGTCTGTCTTTCGCTGTTTGTGTGTCTGATTCTATTTGTTTACATGTCTGGGTTAATGTTTGCAAGTCCAAGAATTTATCTTTGTTGGTTTGAATGTCTAAAGTGTCTGTCTTTGAATGTCTAAAGTGTCTGTCTTTCTCTGTTTGTGTGTCTGATTCTATTTTTGTGCATGTCTGGGTTTGTGTTTGCAAGTCAAAGAAATTTTCATTGTTGGTTTTAATTTCTAAAGTGTCTGTCTTTCTCTGTTTGTGTGTCTGATTCTATTTGTTTGCATGTCTGGGTATGTGTTTGTAAGTCCAAGTATTTGTCTTTGTTGATTTGAATGTCTAAAGTGTCTGTCTTTCTCTGTTTGTGTGTCTGATTCTATTTGTTTACATGTCGTGGTTGATGTTTGCAAGTCCAAGAATTTATCTTTGTGTGTCTGATTCTATTTTTATGAATGTCTGGGTTGGTGTTTGCATGTCAAAGTATTTGTCTTTGTTGGTTTCAATGTCTAAAGTGTCCGTCTTTCTCTGTTTGTGTGTCTGATTCTATTTGTTTGCATGTCTGGGTTGGTTATTGCAAGTCCAAGAATTTGTCATTGTTGGTTTGAATGTCTAAAGTGTCTGTCTTTCTCTGTTTTTGTGTCTGATTCTATTTGTTTGCATGTCTGGGTATCTGTTTGCAAGTCCAAGTGTTTGTCTTTGTGGGTTTGAATGTTTAAAGTGTCTGTCTTTATCTTTTTATGTGTCTGATTCTATTTGTTTGCATGTCTGGGTTGGTGTTTGCAAGTCCAAGAATTTTTTATTGTTGGTTTGAATGTCTAAAGTGTCTATCTTTCTCTCTTTATGTGGCTGATTCTATATGTTTGTATGTCTGGGTTGGTGTTTGCAAGTCCAAGTATTTGTCTTTGTTGGTTTGAATGTTTAAAGTGTCTGTCTTTCTCTGTTTGTGTGTCTGATTCTATTTGTTTGCATGTCTGGGTTGGTGTTTGCAAGTCCAAGTATTGGTCTTTGTTGGTTTGAATGTCTAAAGTGTCTGTTTTTCTCTGTTTTTGTGTCTGATTCTATTTTTTTGCATGTCTGGGGTGGTGTCTGAAAGTCCAATAATATGTCTTTGTTGGTTAGAATGTATAAATTGTCTGTCTTTCTCTGTTTGTGTGTCTGATTCTATTTGTTTGCATGTCTGGGTTGATGTTTACAAGTCCGAGAATTTGTCATTGTTGGTTTGACTGTCTAAAGTGTCTATATTTCTCTGTTTGTGTGTCTGATTTTACTTGGTTGAATGTCTGAGCTGGTGTTTGCAAGTCAAAGAATTTTTATTTGCTGGTTTGAATTTATAAAGTGTCTGTATTTATCTGTTTTTGCGTCTGATTCTATTTGATTGAATTTCTGGGCTGGTGTTTGCAAGTCTAAGAATTGTCATTGTTGGTTTGAATGTCTAAACTGTCTGTCTTTCTCTGTTTGTGTGTTTGATTCTATTTGTATGCATGTCTGGTTTGGTGTTTGCAAGTCCAAAAATTTTTCTTTGTTGGTTTGAATGTCTAAAGTGTCTGTCTTTCTCTGTTTATGTGTCTGATTCTATCTGTTTGTATGTCTGGGTTGGTGTTTGCAAGTTCAAGTATTTGTCTTTGTTGGTTTGAATGTCTAAAGTGTCTGTCTTTCTCTGTTTGTGTGTCTGATTCTATCTGTTTGCATGTCTGGGTTAGTGTTTGCAAGTCGAAGTATTATCTTTGTTGGTTTGAATGTCTAAAGTGTCTGTCTTTCTCTGTTTGTGTGTCTGATTCTATTTGTTTGCATGTCTGGGTTGGTGTTTGCAAGTCCAAGAATTTGTCTTTGTTGGTTTGAATGTCTAAATTGTCTGTCTTTCTCTGTTTTCGTGTCTGATTCTATTTGTTTGCATGTCTGGGTATGTGTTTGCAAGTACAACTGTTTGTCTTTGTTGGTTTGAATGTGTAAAGTTTCTGTCTTTCTCTGTTTATGTGTCTGATTCTATTTGTTTGCATGTCTGGGTTGGTGTTTGCAAGTCCAAGAATTTGTCTTTGTTGGTTTGAATGTCTAAAGTGTATGTCTTTCTCTGTTTGTATATTTGATTCTATTTATTTGCATGCATGGGTTGGTGTTTGCAAGTCCAAGAATTTGTCTTTGTTGGTTTGAATGTTTAAAGTTTCTGTCTTTCTCTGTTTGTGTGTCTGATTCTATTTGTCTGCATGTCTGGGCTGGTGTTTGCAAGTCCAAGTAATTCTCTTTGTTGGTTTTAATGTCTAAAGTCTCTGTCTTTCTCTGTTTGTGTGTCTGATTCTATTTGTTTGCATGTCTGGGTTGTTGTTTGCAAGTCCAAGAATTTGTCTTTGTTGGTTTGAATGTCTAAAGTGTACTGGGTTGGTGTTTGCAAGTTCAAGTATTTGTCTTTGTTGGTTTGAATTTTTAAAGTGTCTGTCTTTCTCTGTTTGTGTGTCTGATTCTATTTGTTTACATGTCTGGGTTGATGTTTGCAAGTCCTAGAATTTGTCTTTTTGGTTTGAATGTCTAAAGTGTATGTCTTTCTCTGCCTGTATGTCTGATTCTATTTGTCTGCATGTCTGGGTTGGTGTTTGCAAATCCAAGAATTTGTCTTTGTTGGTTTGAATGTCTAAATTGTATGTCTTTCTCTGTTTGTATGTATGATTTTATTTATTTGCATGTCTGGGTTGGTGTTTGCAAGTCCAAGAATTTGTCTTTGTTGGTTTGAATGTCTAAAGTGTATGTCATACTCTGTTTGTGTGTCTGATTCTATTTTTTTGCATGTCTGGGCTGGTTTTTGCAAGTCCAAGTAGTTGTCTTTGTTGGTTTGTATGTCTAAAGTGTCTGTCTTTCTCTGTTTGTATGTCTGAATCTATTTATTTGCATGTCTGGGTTGGTGTTTGCAAGTCCAAGAATTTGTCTTTGTTGGTT
Organism: Artemia sp. Qi Xiang Cuo; assembly: GCF_049724085.1. NCBI lineage: Eukaryota > Metazoa > Arthropoda > Branchiopoda > Anostraca > Artemiidae > Artemia > Artemia sp. Qi Xiang Cuo. Next base: position 51,161,505 of record NC_142810.1, read on the forward strand.
TGAATGTCTAAAGTGCATTTCTTTCTCTGTTTGTGTGTATGATTCTATTTTTTTGAATGTCTGGATTGGTGTTTTCAAGTCCAAGAATTTGTCTTTGTTGGTTTGAATGTCTAAATTGTCTGTCCTTCTCTGTTTGTGTGTCTGATTCTATTTGTTTGCATGTCTGGGTTGGTGTTTGCAAGTCCTAGAATTTGTCTTTAGTGGTTTGAATGTCTACAGTGTCTGTGGTTTCTGATTCTATTTTTTGCATGTCTGGGTTGGTGTTTGCAAGTCCAAGAATTAGTCTTTGTTGGTTTGAATATCTAAAGTGTCTGTCTTTCTCTGTTTGTGTTTCTGATTATATTTGTTTACATGTCTGGGTTGATGTTTGCAAGTCCTAGAATTTGTCTTTGTTGGTTTGAATGTCCATACTGTCTGTATTTCTCTGTTTGTATGTCTGATTCTATTTGTCTGCATGTCTGGGTTGGTGTTTACAAGTCCAAGAATTTGTCTTTGTTGGTTTGAATGTCTAAAGTGTATGTCTTTCTCTGTTTGTATATATGATTCTATTTATTTGCTCGTCTGGGTTGGTGTTTGCAAGTCCAAGAATTTGTCCTTGTTGGTTTGAATGTCTAAAGTGTCGGTCTTTCTCTGTTTGTGTGTCTGATTTTATTTATTTGTATGTCTGGGTTGGTTTTTGCAAGTCCAAGAATGTGTCTTTGTTGGTTTGAATGCTTAAAGTCTCTGTCTTGCTCTTTTTGTGTGTCTGATTCAATTTTTTTGTATGTCTTGGTTGGTGTTTGCATGTCCAAGTATTTTTCTTTGTTGGTTTGAATGTCTAAAGTGTCTGTCTTTCTCTGTTTGTGTGTCTGATTCTATTTGTATGCATGTCTGGGTTGGTGTTTGCAAGTCCAAGAATTTTTCTTTGTTGGTTTGAATGTCTAAAGTGTCTGTCTTTCTCTGTTTATGTGGCTGATTCTATCTGTTTGTATGTCTGGGTTGGTGTTTGCAAGTTCAAGTATTTGTCTTTGTTGGTTTGAATGTTTAAAGTGTCTGTCATTCTCTGTTTGTGTGTCTGATTCTATCTGTTTGCATGTCTGGGTTAGTGTTTGCAAGTCGAAGTATTGTCTTTGTTGGTTTGAATGTCTAAAGTTTATGTCTTTCTCTGTTTGTGTGTATGATTCTATTTGTTTGCATGTCTGGGTTGGTGTTTGCAAGTCCAAGAATGTGTCTTTGTTGGTTTGAATGTCTAAAGTGTCTGTCTTTCTCTGTTTTTGTGTCTGATTCTATTTGTTTGCATGTCTGGGTATGTGTTTGCAAGTACAACTGTTTGTCTTTGTTGGTTTGAATGTTTAAAGTGTCTGTCTTTCTCTGTTTGTGTGTATGATTCTATTTGTTTGCATGTCTGGGTTGGTGTTTGCAAGTCCAAGAATTTGTCTTTGTTGGTTTGAATGTCTAAAGTGTCTGTCTTTCTCTGTTTGTATATTTGATTCTATTTATTTTCATGCATGGGCTGGTGTTTGCAAGTCCAAGAATTTGTCTTTGTTGGTTTGAATGTCTAAAGTGTCTGTCTTTCTCTGTTTGTGTGTCTGATTCTATTTGTCTGCATGTCTGGGCTGGTGTTTGCAAGTCCAAGTAATTCTCTTTGTTGGTTTTAATGTCTAAAGTGTCTGTCTTTATCTGTTTGTGTGTCTGATTCTATTTGTTTGCATGTCTGGGTTGATGTTTGCAAGTCCAAGAAATTGTCTTTGTTGGTTTGAATGTCTAAAGTGTCTGTCTTTCTCTGTTTGTGTGTCTGATTCTATTTGTTTTCATGTCTGGGTTGGTTTTTGCAAGTCCAAGAATTTGTCTTTGTTGGTTTGAATGTCTAAAGTGTACTGGGCTGGTGTTTGCAAGTCCAAGTAATTCTCTTTGTTGGTTTTAATGTCTAAAGTCTCTGTCTTTCTCTGTTTGTGTGTCTGATTCTATTTGTTTGCATGTTTGGGTTGGTGTTTGCAAGTCCAAGAATTTGTCTTTGTTGGTTTGAATGTCTAAAGTGGCTGTCTTTCTCTGTTTGCAGGTATGATTCTATTTGTTTGCATGTCTGGGTTGGTGTTTGCAAGTCCAAGTAATTCTCTTTGTTGGTTTTAATGTCTAAAGTCTCTGTCTTTCTCTGTTTGTGTGTCTGTTTCTATTTGAGTATTTGTCTGGGTTAGTGGTTGCAAGTATAAGAAAATGCCTGTCATGTGTTGAATATTTAAAGTGTCTGACTCTTTCTCTTTTTTTGTGTGTTTCTGTTTGTTTACATTTGTGGGTTGATGATTGCAACTCCAAGAATTTGTCTTTTTGGTTTGAATGTCTAAAGTGTATGTCTTTCTCTGCCTGTATGTCTGATTCTATTTGTCTGCATGTCTGGGTTGGTGTTTGCAAATCCAAGAATTTGTCTTTGTTGGTTTGAATGTCTAAAGTGTATGTCTTTCTCCGTTTGTATGTATGATTCTATTTATTTGCATGTCTGGGTTGGTGTTTGCAAGTCCAAGAATTTGTCTTTATTGGTTTGAATGTCTAAAGTGTCTGTCTTTCTCTGTTTGTGTGTCTGATTCTATTTTTTTGTATGTCCGGGCTGGTGTTTGCAAGTCCAAGTATTTGTCTTTGTTGGTTTGAATGTCGAAAGTGTATTTCTTTCTCTGTTTCTCTGTTTATGTGTCTGAATTTATTTGTTTGCATGTCGGGGTTGACGTTGGCAAGATCAATTATTGTTTATTGTTATTTTGTAATTCGAAAATTTATGTATATATCTTTTTGCTTGCCTGATTGTCTATTTGGGAATTACTTATTTGTAGACTGAGTTTCCAAGTATCTGTCTTTGTTGGATTGAAAGTCTAAAGTGTCGGTTGTGTCTGATTCTATTGTTTGCATGTCTGTGTTGGTGTTTGCAAGTACAGGAATTTGTTTTTCTTGGTTTGAATGTCTAAAGTGTCTGTCTTTCTCTGTTTGTCTGTCTGTTTATGTTTGTTTCCATGTCTGGGTTGATGATTGCGAGTCAAAGAATTTGTCTTTCTTGGTTTGGATGTCCAAACTGTCTGTATTTCTCTGTTTGTATGTCTGATTCTATTTGTCTGCATGTCTGGGTTGGTGTTTACAAGTCCAAGAATTTGTCTTTGTTGGTTTGAATGTCTAAAGTGTATGTCTTTCTCTGTTTGTATATATGATTCTATTTATTTGCTCGTCTGGGTTGGTGTTTGCAAGTCTAAGAATTTGTCTTTGTTGGTTTGAGTATATATAGTGTCGGGCTCTCTCTGTTTGTGTGTCTGATTCTATTTTTTGGCATGTCTGGGCTTGTGTTTCCAAGTCCAAATATTTATCTTTGGTGGTTTGAATGATTAAAGTGTCTATCTTTCTCTGTTTGTGTGTCTGATTCTATTTGTATGCTTGTCTGGGTTGGTGTTTGCATTTCCAAGTATTTTTCTTTGTTGGTTTGAATGTCTAAAGTGTCTGTCTTTCTCTGTTTGTGTTTCTTAATCTATTTGTTTGCATGTCTGGGTTGGTGTTTGCAAGTACAAGAATTTGTCATTGTTGGTTTGAATGTCTAAAGTGTCTGTCTTTCTCTGTTTGTGTGTCTGATTCTAATTGTTTACATGTCTGGGTTGGTGTTTGCAAGTCCAAGAATTTATCTTTGTAGGTTTGAATGTCTAAAGTGTCTGTCTTTCTCTGTTTGTATGTCTGATTCTATTTGTCTGCATGTCTGAGTTGGTGTTTGCAAGTCCAAGAATTTGTCTTTGTTGGTTTGAATGTCTAAAGTGTCTGTCTTTCTCTGTTTATGTGGCTGATTCTATCTGTTTGTATGTCTGGGTTGGTGTTTGCAAGTTCAAGTATTTGTCTTTGTTGGTTTGAATGTTTAAAGTGTCTGTCTTTCTCTGTTTGTGTGTCTGATTCTCTTTGTTTGCATGTCTGGGCTGATGTTTTCAAGTCCAAGAATTTGTCTTTGTTGGTTTGAATGTCTAAAGTCTCTGTCTTTCTCTGTTTGTGTGTCTCATTCTATTTGTATGCATGTCTGGGTTGGTGTTTGCAAGTCCAAGCATTTGTCTTTGTTGGTTTGAATGTCTAAAGGGTCTGTCTTTCTCTGTTTGTATGTCCGATTCTATTTGTTTGCATGTCTGGGTTGGTGTTTGCAAGTCCAAGAATTTGTCTTTGTTGGTTTGAATGTCTAAAGTGTCTGTCCTTCTCTGTTTTCGTGTCTGATTCTATTTGTTTGAATGTCTGGGTATGTGTTTGCAAGTACAACTGTTTGTCTTTGTTGGTTTGAATGTTTAAAGTGTCTGTCTTTCTCTGTTTGTGTGTCTAATTCTATTTGTTTATATGTCCGGGTTGGAGTTTTCAAGTCAAAGAATTTGTCTTGGTGGTTTTAATTTATAAAGTTTCTATCTGTTTCTGTGTGTGTGTATGATTACATTTTTTCGCAGGACTGGATTTGTTTTTACAAGTACAAGAAATTTTCTTTGGTGGTTTGAATGTATAAAGTGTCTGTCTTTCTCTGTTTGTATGTCTGATTCTATTTGTTTACATGTCTGGGTTGGTGTTTGCAAGTCCAAGTATTTGTTTTTGTTGGTTTGAATGTCTAAAGTGTCTTGTTTCTCAGTTTGCGTGTCTGATTCTATTTGTTTGCATGTCTGGGTTAGTGTTTGCAAGGCCAAGAATTTGTCTTTGTTGGTTTGAATGTCTAAAGTGTCTGTCTTTCTCTGTTTGTGTGTCAGATTCTATTTGTTTGCATGTCTGGGTTGGTGTTTGAAAGTCCAAGAATTTGTCATTGTTAGTTTGAATGTCTAGAGTGTCTGTCTTTCTCTGTTTGTGTGTCTGATTATCGTTGTTTTTATGTCTGGGTTGATGTTTGAAAGTCCAAGAATTTATCTTTGTAGGTTTGAATGTCTAAAGTGTCTGTCTTTCTCTGTTTGTATGTCTGATTCTATTTGTCTGCATGTCTGAGTTGGTGTGTGCAAGTTCAAGTATTTGTCTTTGTTGGTTTGAATGTTTAAAGTGTCTGTCTTTCTCTGTTTGTGTGTCTGATTCTCTTTGTTTGCATGTCTGGGCTGATGTTTTCAAGTCCAAGAATTTGTCTTTGTTGGTTTGAATGTCTAAAGTCTCTGTCTTTCTCTGTTTGTGTGTCTCATTCTATTTGTATGCATGTCTGGGTTGGTGTTTGCAAGTCCAAGTATTTGTCTTTGTTGGATTAAATGCAGAAATTGTCTTTCTTGCTTTATTTGCGTGTCTGATTCTATTTTCTTAAATTTCTAGGTTGGCGTTTGCAAGTCTAAGTATTTTTCATTGTTGGCTTGAATGTCTAAAGAGTCTGTCTTTTTCTATTTGCGTGTATGTTTATATTTGTTGGAATGTCTGGGTATGTGTTTGCAAGTACAACTGTTTGTCTTTGTTGGTTTGAATGTCTAAAGTGTCTGTCTTTCTCTGTTTTTGTGTCTGATTCTTTTTGTTTGCAGGTCTGGGTTGGTGTTTGCAAGTCAAAGTATTTGTCTTTGTTGGTTTGAATGTCTAAAGTGTCTGTCTTTTTCTGTTTGTGTTTCTTATTCTATTTGTTTGCATGTGTGGGTTTGTGTTTGCAAGTCCAAGTATTTGTTTTTGTTGGTTTGAATGTCTAAAGTGTCGGTTTTTCTCAGTTTGCGTGTCTGATTCTATTTGTTTGCATGTCTGGGTTAGTGTTTGCAAGCCCAAGAATTTGTCTTTGTTGGTATGAATGTTTAAAGTGTCTGTCTTTCTCTGTTTTTGTGTCAGATTCTATTTGTTTGCATGTCTGGGTTGGTGTTTGCAAGTCAAACTATTTGTCTTTGTTGGTTTGAATGTCTAAAGTGTCTGTCTTTCTCTGTTTGTGTGTCTGATTCTATTTTTTTGCATGTCTGAGTTGGTGTTTGAAAGTCCAAGAATTTCTCTTTGTTGGTTTGAATGTCTAAAGTGTCTGTCTTTCTCTGTTTATGTGGCTGATTCTATCTGTTTGTATGTCTGGGTTGGTGTTTGCAAGTCTAACTATTTGTCGTTGGTGGTTTGAATGTCTAAAGTGTCTGTCTTTCTCTGTTTGTGTGTCTGATTCTATTTGTTTGCATGTCTGGGCTGATGTTTGCAAGTCCAAGATTTTGTTTTTGTTGGTTTGAATGTCTAAAGTGTCTGTCTTTCTCTGTTTGTATGTATGATTCTATTTATTTGCATGTTTGGGTTGGTGTTTGCAAGTCCAAGAATTTGTCTTTGTTGGTTTGAATGTCTAAAGTGTATGTCTTTCTCTTTTTTTATGTCTGATTCTATTTTTCTACATGTCTGGGTTGGTGTTTGCAAGTCCAAGAATTTGTCTTTGTTGGTTTGAATGTCTAAAGTGTATGTCTTTCTCTGTTTGTATGTATGATTCTATTTGTTTTCATGTCTGGGTTGGTGTTTGCAATTCCAAGAATTTGTCTTTGATGGTTTCAATGTCTAAAATGTCTGTATTTCTCTGTTTGTGTGTCTGATTCTATTTGTTTGCATGTCTGGGTTGTTGTTTGCAAGTCCAAGTATTTGTCTTTGTTGGTTTGAATGACTAAAGTGTCTGTCTTTCTCTGTTTGTGTGTCTGATTCTATTTGTTTGTATGTCTGGGTTGGTGTTTGCAAGTCCAAGAATTTGTCTTTGTTGGTTTGAATGTCTACAGTGTCGGTTGTGTCTGATTCTATTGCTTGCATGTCTGGGTTGGTGTTTGCAAGTCCAAGAATTTGTCTTTGTTGGTTTGAATATCTAAAGTGTCTGTCTTTATCTCTTTGTTTGATTGTTTCTATTTGTTTGCATTTCTAGATTGATGTTTGCAACTCCAAGAGTTTGTCTTTCTTGTTTTGGATGTCTAAACTGTCTGTCTTTCTCTGTTTGCATGTCTGATTCTATTTGTCTGCATGTCTGGGTTGGTGTTTGCAAGTCCAAGAATTTGTCTTTGTTGGTTTGAATGTCTAAAGTGTATGTCTTTCTCTGTTTGTATATATAATTCTATTTATTTGCATGTCTGGGTTGGTGTTTGCTAGCCTAAGAATTTATCTTTGCTGGTTTGAATGTCTAAAGTGTCTGTCTTTCTCTGTTTGTGTGTCTGATTCTATGTGTTTGCATGTCTGGGTTGGTGTTTGCAAGTCCAAGAATTTGTCTTTGTTTGTTTGAATGTCTAAAGTCTCTGTCTTTCTCTTTTTGTGTGTCTGATTCAATTTGTATGCATGTCTGGGTTGGTGTTTGCATGTCCAAGTATTTGTCTTTGTTGGTTTGAATGTCTAAAGTGTCTGTCTTTCTCTGTTTGTGTGTCTGATTCTATTTGTTTACATGTCTGTGTTGGTGTTTTCAAGTCCAAGAATTTGTCATTGTTGGTTTGAATGTCTAAAGTGTCTGTCTTTCTCTGTTTTTGTGTCTGATTCTCTTTGTTTGCATGTCTGGGTAGGTGTTTGTAAGTCCAAGTATTTGTCTTTGTTGGTTTGAATGTCTAAAGTGTCTGTCTTTCTCTGTTTGTGTGTCTGATTCTATTTATTTACATGTCCGGGTTGATGTTTGCAAGTCCAAGAATTTATCTTTGTTGGTTTGAATGTCTAAAGTGTCTGTCTTTGAATGTCTAAAGTTTCTGTCTTTCTCTGTTTTATGTCTGATTCTATTTGTTTGCATGTCTGACTTGGTGTTTGCAAGTCCAAGAATTTCTCTTTGTTGGTTTTAAAGTCTATAGTGTCGGTCTTTCTCTGTTTATGTGGCTGATTCTATCTGTTTGTATGTCTGGGTTGGTGTTTGCAAGTCTAACTATTTGTCGTTGCTGGTTTGAATGTCTAAAGTGTCTGTCTTTCTCAGTTTGTGTGTCTGATTCTATTTGTTTGCATGTCTGGGCTGATGTTTGCAAGTCCAAGAATTTGTCTTTGTTGGTTTGAATGTCTAAAGTGTCTGTCTTTCTCTGTTTATGTGGCTGATTCTGTGTGTTTGCATGTGTGGGTTGGTGTTTGTAAGTCCAAGTATTTGTCTTTGGTGGTTTGAATGTCAAAAGTGTCTGTCTTTCTCTGTTTGTGTGTCTGATTCTATTTCTATGGATGTCTGGGTTGGTGTTTGCAAGTCCAAGTATTAGACTTTATTGTTTTGAATGTCTAAAGTGTCTGTCTTTCTCTGTTTGTGTGTCTGATTCTATTTGTTTGCATGTCTGGGTTGGTGTTTGCAAGTCCAAGAATTTGTCATTGTTGGTTTGAATGTCTAAAGTGTCTGTCTTTGAATGTCTAAAGTGTCTGTCTTTCTCCGTTTTTGTGTCTGATTCTATTTGTTTGTATGTCTGAGTTGGTGTTTGCAAGTCCAAGAATTTCTCTTTGTTGGTTTGAATGTCTATAGTGTCGGTCTTTCTCTGTTTATGTGGCTGATTCTATCTCTTTGTATGTCTGGGTTGGTGTTTGCAAGTCCAAGTATTTGTCTTTGTTGGTTTGAATGTCTAAAGTGTCTGTCTTTCTCTGTTTGTGTGTCTGATTCTATTTGTTTGCATGTCTGGGTTGGTGTTTGCAAGTCCAAGAATTTGTCATTGTTGGTTTGAATGTCTAAAGTGTCTGTCTTTGAATGTCTAAAGTGTCTGTCTTTCTCTGTTTTTGTGTCTGATTCTATTTGTTTGTATGTCTGAGTTGGTGTTTGCAAGTCCAAGAATTTCTCTTTGTTGGTTTGAAAGTCTATAGTGTCGGTCTTTCTATGTTTATGTTGCTGATTCTATCTCTTTGTATGTCTGGGTTGGTGTTTGCAAGTCTAACTATTTTTCGTTGTTGGTTTGAATGTCTAAAGTGTCTGTCTTTATCAGTTTGTGTGTCTGATTCTATTTGTTTGCATGTCTGGGCTGATGTTTGCAAGTCCAAGAATTTGTCTTTGTTGGTTTGAATGTCTAAAGTGTCTGTCTTTCTCTGTTTATTTGTCTGATTCTGTGTGTTTGCATGTCTGGGTTGGTGTTTGTAAGTCCAAGTATTTGTCTTTGTTGGTTTGAATGTCTAAAGTGTCATTCTTTCTCTGTTTGTGTGTCTGATTCTATTTGTTTACATGTCTGGGTTGAAGTTTGCAAGTCCTAGAATTTGTCTTTTTTGGTTTGAATGTCTAAAGTGTATGTCTTTGTCTGTTTTTATGTCTGATTCTATTTTCTACATGTCTGGGTTGGTGTTTGCAAGTCCAAGAATTTGTCTTTGTTGGTTTGAATGTCTAAAGTTTAAGTGTTTCTCTGTTTGTGTGTATGATTCTATTTATTTGCATGTCTGGGTTGGTGTTTGCAAGTCCAAGTATTTGTCTTTGTTGGTTTGAATGTCTAAAGTGTCTATCTTTCTCTGTTTGTGTGTCTGATTCTATTTGTTTGCATGTCTGGGTTGGTGTTTGCAAGTACAAGAATTTGTCATTGTTGGCTTGAATGTCTAAAGTGTCTGACTTTCTCTGTTTTTGTGTCTGATTCTATTTGTTTACATGTCTGGGTTGATGTTTGCAAGTCCTAGAATTTGTCATTTTTGGTTTGAATGTCTAAAGTGTATGTCTTTCTCTGTTTGTATGTCTGATTCTATTTTTGTGCATGTCTGGGTTGGTGTTTACAAGTCCAAGTATTTGTTTTTGTTTGTTTGAATGTCTAAAGTGTCTGTCTTTCTCTGTTTGTGTGTCTGATTCTATTTGTTTACATGTCTGGGTTGATGTTTGCAAGTCCTAGAATTTGTCATTTTTGGTTTGAATGTCTAAAGTGTATGTCTTTCTCTGTATGTCTGATTCTATTTGTGTGCATGTCTGGGTTGGTGTTTACAAGTCCAAGTATTTTTGTTTGTTTGTTTGAATGTCTAAAGTGTCTGTTTTTCTCTGTTTGTGTGTCTGATTCTATTTGTTTGCATGTCTGGGTATGTGTTTGCAAGTCCAAGTGTTTGTCTTTGTTGGTTTGAATGTTTAAAGTGTCTGTCTTTCTCTGTTTATTTGTCTGATTCTATTTGTTTGCATGTCTGTTTTGGTGTTTGCAAGTCAAAGTATTTGTCTTTGTTTGTTTGAATGTCTAAAGTGTCTGTCTTTCTCTGTTTGTGTGTCTGATTCTATTTGTTGGCATTTCTGTGTTGATGTTTGCAAGCCCAAGAATTTTTCTTTTTTGTTATGAATCTAGAAATTGTCTCTCTTTCTCTGTTTGTGTGTCTGATTATATTTTTTTTCATGTCTTGGTTGGTGTTTGCAAGTCTAAATATTTGTCTTTGGTGATTTGAATTTCTAAAGTGTCTGTCTTTCTCTGTTTTTTTTTTGTCTGATTCTATTTGTTTGCGTGTCTGAGTTGGTGTTTGCAAGTCCAAGTATTTGTCTTTGTTGGTTTGAATGTCTAAAGTGTCTGTCTTTCCCTGTTTGTGTGTCTAACTCTATTTGTTTACATGTCTGGGCTGATGTTTGCAAGGCCAAGAATTTGTCTATGTTGGTTTGAATGTCTCAAGTGTCTGTCTTTCTCTGTTTATGTGGCTGATTCTGTGTGTTTGTATGTCTGGGTTGGTATTTGTAAGTCCAACTATTTCTCTTTGTTGGTTTGAATGTCTAAAGTGTCGGTTTTTCTCTGTTTGTGTGTCTGATTCTATTTGTATGCATGTCTGGGATGGTGTTTGCAAGTCCAAGTATTTGTCTTTGTTGGTTTGAATGTCTAAAGTGTCTGTCTTTCTCTGTTTGTGTGTCTGATTCTATTTGTTTGCATGTCTGGGTTGGTGTTTGCAAGTCCAAGTATTTGTCTTTGTTGGTTTGAATGTCTAAAGTCTCTGTCTTTCTCTGTTTGTGTGTCTGATTCTATTTGTATTCATGTCTGGGTTGGTGTTTGCAAGTCTAACTATTTGTCTTTGGTTGTTTGAATGTCTAAAGTGTCTGTCTTTCTCTGTTTTTGTGTCTGATTCTATTTGTTTGCATGTCTGAGTTGGTGTTTGTAAATCCAAGAATTTGTCTTTGTTGGTTTGAATGTCTAAAGTGTCTGTCTTTCTCTGTTTATGTGGCTGATTCTTTGTGTTTGCATGTCTGGGCTGGTGTTTGTAAGTCCGAGTATTTGTCTTTGTTGGTTTGAATGTCTAAAGTGTCTGTCTTTCTCTGTTTGTGTGTCTGATTCTATTTGTTTACATGTCTGGGTTGGTGTTTGCATGTCCAAGTATTTGTCTTTGTTGGTTTGAATGTTTAAAGTGTCTGTCTTTCTCTTTTTATGTGTGTGATTCTATTTGTTTGCATGTCTGGGTTGGTGTTTGCAAGTTCAAGAACTTGTCTTTGGTGGTTTGAATGTCTAAAGTCTCTTTCTTTCTCTGTTTGTTTGTCTGATTCTATTTGTTTGCATGTCTAGGTTGGTGTTTGCAAGTCCAAGTATTCATTTTTGTTGGTTTGAATGTCTAAAGTGTCGGTCTTTCTCTGTTTGTGTGTCTGATTCTATTTGTTTGCATGTCTGGGTTGATGTTTGCAAGCCCAAGAATTTGTCTTTGTTGGTTTGAATGTCTAAAGTCTCTGTCTTTCTCTGTTTGTGTGTCTGATTCTATTTGTATTCATGTCTGGGTTGGTGTTTGCAAGTCTAACTATTTGTCTTTGGTTGTTTGAATGTCTAAAGTGTCTGTCTTTCTCTGTTTTTGTGTCTGATTCTATTTGTTTGCATGTCTGAGTTGGTGTTTGTAAATCCAAGAATTTGTCTTTGTTGGTTTGAATGTCTAAAGTGTCTGTCTTTCTCTGTTTATGTGGCTGATTCTGTGTGTTTGCATGTCTGGGCTGGTGTTTGTAAGTCCGAGTATTTGTCTTTGTTTGTTTGAATGTCTAAAGTGTCTGTCTTTCTCTGTTTGTGTGTCTGATTCTATTTGTTTACATGTCTGGGTTGATGTTTGCAAGTCCTAGAATTTACCTTTTTTGGTTTGAATGTCTAAAGTGTATGTCTTTCTCTGTTTTTATGTCTGATTCTATTTGTTTGCATGTCTGGGTTGATGTTTGCAAGTCCAAGAATTTGTCTTTGTTGGTTTGAATGTCTAAAGTGTATGTCTTTCTCTGTTTGTATGTATGATTCTATTTATTTGCATGTCTGGAATGGTGTTTGCAAGTCCAAGAATTTGTCTTTGTTGGTTTGAATGTCTAAAGTGTCTGTCTTTCTCTGTTTGTGTGTCTGATTCTATTTGTTTGCATGTCTGGGTTGGTGTTTGCAAGTCCAAGAATTTGTCTTTGTTTGTTTGAATGTTTAAAGTGTCTGTCTATCTATTTTTGTGTGTATGATTCTATTTGTTTGCATGTCTGGGTTGGTGTTTGCAAGTCCAAGAAATTGTCTTTGTTGGTTTGAATGTCTAAAGTGTCTGTCTTTCTCTGTTTTTGTGGCTGATTCTTTGTGTTTGCATGTCTGGGTTGGTGTTTGTAAGTCCAAGTATTTGTCTTTGTTGGTTTGAATGTCTAAAGTGTCTGTCTTTCTCTGTTTGTGTGTCTGATTCTATTTGTTTACATGTCTGGGTTGAAGTTTGCAAGTCCTAGAATTTGTCTTTTTTGGTTTGAATGTCTAAAGTGTATGTCTTTCTCTTTTTTTATGTCTGATTCTATTTGTCTGCATGTCTGGGTTGGTGTTTGCAAGTCCAAGAATTTGTCTTTGTTGGTTTGAATGTCTAAAGTGTCTGTCTTTCTCTGTTTGTATGTCTGATTCTATTTGTTTGCAAATCTGGGTTTATCTTTGTAAGTCAAAGAATTTTTCTTTATTGGTATGAATGTCTAAAGTGTCTGTCTTTCTCTGTTTGTATGTCTAATTCTATTTGTCTGCATATCTGGGTTGGTGTTTGCAAGTCCAAGAATTTGTCTTTGTTGGTATGAATGTCTAAAGTGTATGTCTTTTTCTGTTTGTATATATAATTCTATTTGTGTGCATGTCTGGGTTGATTTTTGCAAGTCTGAGTATTTGGCTTTGGTTGAGTGAGTGTAAAGAGTCTCTGTCTTTCTCTGTGTGTGTGCCTGATTCTATATTTATGCATGTCCGGGCTGGTGATTGTAAGTAACAGAATTTTTCTTTGTCGGTTTGATTGTCTAAAGTCTCTGTCTTTCTCTTTTTGTGTATCTGATTCAATTTGTATGCATGTCTGGGTTGGTGTTTGCATGTCCAAGAATTTGTCTTTGTTGGTTTGAATGTCAAAATTGTCTGCACTTGTCTGTTCATGCGTCTGATTATATTTGTTTGCATTTCTGTGCTGGTGTTTGAAAGACCAAGTATTTGTCTTTTTTGGTTTTAATGTCTAGAGTGTATGTCTTTCTCTGTTTTTGTGTCTGATTCTCTTTTTTTGCATGTCTGGGTTGGTGTTTGTAAGTCCAAGTATTTGTCTTTGTTGGTTTGAATGTCTAAAGTGTCTGTCTTTCTCTGTTTGTGTGTCTGATTCTATTTATTTACATGTCCGGGTTGATGTTTGCAAGTCCAAGAATTTATCTTTGTTGGTTTGAATGTCTAAAGTGTCTGTCTTTGAATGTCTAAAGTGTCTGTCTTTCTCTGTTTTTGTGTCTGATTCTATTTGTTTGTATGTCTGAGTTGGTGTTTGCAAGTCCAAGAATTTCTCTTTGTTGGTTTGAATGTCTATAGTGTCGGTCTTTCTCTGTTTATGTGGCTGATTCTATCTCTTTGTATGTCTGGGTTGGTGTTTGTAAGTCTAACTATTTGTCGTTGGTGGTTTGAATGTCTTAAGTGTCTGTCTTTCTCTGTTTGTGTGTCTGATTCTATTTGTTTACATGTCTGGGCTGATGTTTGCAAGTCCAAGAATTTGTCTTTGTTGGTTTGAATGTCTAAAGTGTCTGTCTTTCTCTGTTTATGTGGCTGATTCTGTGTGTTTGCATGTCTGGGCTGGTGTTTGTAAGTCCGAGTATTTGTCTTTGTTGGTTTGAATGTCTAAAGTGTCTGTCTTTCTCTGTTTGTGAGTCTGATTCTATTTGTTTACATGTCTGGGTTGAAGTTTGCAAGTCCTAGAATTGGTCTTTTTTGGTTTGAATGTCTAAAGTGTATGTCTTTCTCTGTTTTTATGTCTGATTCTATTTTCTACATGTCTGGGTTGGTGTTTGCAAGTCCAAGAATTTGTCTTTGTTGGTTTGAATGTCTAAAGTTTAAGTGTTTCTCTGTTTGTATGTATGATTCTATTTATTTGCATGTCTGGGTTGGTGTTTGCAAGTCCAAGAATTTGTCTTTGTTGGTTTGAATGTCTAAAGTGTCTGTCCTTCTCTGTTTGTGTGTCTGATTCTATTTGTTTGCATGTCTGGGTTGTTGTTTGCAAGTCCAAGTATTTGTCTTTGTTGGTTTGAATGTCTAAAGTGTCTGTCTTTCTCTTTGTGTGGGTCTGATTCTATTTGTTTGTATGTCTGGGTTGGTGTTTGCAAGTCCAAGAATTTGTCTTTGTTGGTTTGAATGTCTACAGTGTCAGTTGTGTCTGATTCTATTGCTTGCATGTCTGGGTTGGTGTTTGCAAGTCCAGGAATTTGTCTCTGTTGGTTTGAATGTCTAAAGTGTCTGTCTTTCTCTGTTTTTGTGTCTGATTATTTTTCTTTACATGTCTGGGTTGGTGTTTGGAATTCAAAGAATTTGTCTTTGTTGGTTTGAATCTCTAAAGTGCCTTTGTTTCTCTGTTTGCATGTCTGAATCTATATATTTTCATGTCTGGGTTGGTGATTGCAAGTCCAATAATTTGTCTTTGTTGGTTTGAATGTCTAAAGTGTATGTCTTTCTCTGTTTGTATGTATAATTCTATTTATTTGCATGTCTGGGTTGGTGTTTGCAAGTCCAAGAATTTGTCTTTGTTGGTTTGAATGTCTAAAGTGTCTGTCTTTCTCTGTTTATGTGGCTGATTCTGTGTGTTTGTATGTCTGGGTTGTTGTTTGCAAGTCCAAGTATTTGTCTTTGTTGGTTTGAATGTCTAAAGTGTCTGTCTTTCTCTGTTTGTGTGTCTGATTCTCTTTGTTTGCATGTCTGGGCTGATGTTTGCAAGTCTAAGAATTTGTCTTTGTTGGTTTGAATGTCTAAAGTGTCTGTCTTTCTCTGTTTATGTGGCTGATTCTGTGTGTTTGTATGTCTGGGTTGGTGTTTGCAAGTCCAAGTATTTGTCTTTGTTGGTTTGAATGTCTAAAGTGTCTGTCTTTCTCTGTTTGTGTGTCTGATTCTCTTTGTTTGCATGTCTGGGATGATGTTTGCAAGTCTAAGAATTTGTCTTTGTTGGTTTGAATGTCTAAAGTGTCTGTCTTTCTCTGTTTATGTGGCTGACTCTGTGTGTTTGTATGTCTGGGTTGGTGTTTGCAAGTCCAAGTATTTGTCTTTGTTGGTTTGAATGTCTAAAGTGTCTGTCTTTCTCTGTTTGTGTGTCTGATTCTCTTTGTTTGCATGTCTGGGCTGATGTTTGCAAGTCTAAGAATTTGTCTTTGTTGGTTTGAATGTCTAAAGTGTCTGTCTTTCTCTGTTTATGTGGCTGATTCTGTGTGTTTGTATGTCTGGGTTGGTGTTTGCAAGTCCAAGTATTTGTCTTTGTTGGTTTGAATGTCTAAAGTGTCTGTCTTTCTCTGTTTGTGTGTCTGATTCTATTTGTTTACATGTCTGGGTTGATGTTTGCAAGTCCTAGAATTTATCATTTTTGGTTTGAATTTCTAAAGTGTATGTCTTTCTCCGTTTGTATGTCTGATTCTATTTGTGTGCATGTCTGGGTTGGTGGTCCAAGTATTTGTTTTTGTTTGTTTGAATGTCAAAAGTGTCTGTCTTTCTCTGTTTGTGTGTCTGATTCTATTTGTTTGCATGTCTGGTTTGGTGTTTGCAAGTACAAGAATTTGTCATTGTTGGCTTGAATGTCTAAAGTGTCTGACTTTCTCTGTTTTTGTGTCTGATTCTATTTGTTTACATGTCTGGGTTGATGTTTGCAAGTCCTAGAATTTGTCATTTTTGGTTTGAATGTCTAAAGTGTATGTCTTTCTCTGTTTGTATGTCTGATTCTATTTGTGTGCATGTCTGGGTTGGTGTTTACAAGTCCAAATATTTGTTTTTGTTTGTTTGAATGTCTGAAGTGTCTGTCTTTCTCAGTTTGTGTGTCTGATTCTATTTGTTTACATGTCTGGGTTGATGTTTGCAAGTCCTAGAATTTGTCATTTTTGGTTTGAATGTCTAAAGTGTATGTCTTTCTCTGTATGTCTGATTCTATTTGTGTTCATGTTTTGGTTGGTGTTTACAAGTCCAAGTATTTGTTTTTGTTTGTTTGAATGTCTAAAGTGTCTGTTTTTCTCTGTTTGTGTGTCTGATTCTATTTGTTTGCATGTCTGGGTATGTGTTTGCAAGTCCAAGTGTTTGTCTTTGTTGGTTTGAATGTTTAAAGTGTCTGTCTTTCTCTGTTTATGTGTCTGATTCTATTTGTTTGCATGTCTTGGTTGGTTTTTGCAAGTCCAGGAATTTGTCTTTGGTGGTTTGAATGTCTAAAGTCTCTGTCTTTCTTTGTTTTTTTGTCTGATTCTATTTGTTTGCATGTCTGTTTTGGTGTTTGCAAGTCCAAGTATTTGTTTTTGTTTGTTTGAATGTCTAAAGTGTCGGTCTTTCTCGATTTGTGTGTCTGATTCTATTTGTTTGCATGTCTGGGTTGGTGTTTGCAAGCCCAAGAATTTGTCTTTGTTGGTTTGAATGTCTAAAGTGTCTGTCTTTCTCTGTTTGTGTGTCTGATTCTATTTGTTTGCATGTCTGGGTTGGTGTTTGCAAGTCCAAGTATTTGTCTTTGTTGGTTTGAATGTCTAAAGTGTCTGTCTTTCTATTTTTGTGTGTCTGATTCTATTTGTTTGCATGTCTGGGTTGGTGTTTGCAAGTCCAAGAAATTGTATTTGTTGGTTTGAATGACTAAAGTGTCTGTCTTTCTCTGTTTTTGTGGCTGATTCTGTTTGTTTGCATGTCTGGGCTGGTGTTTGTAAGTCCGAGTATTTGTCTTTGTTGGTTTGAATGTCTACAGTGTCTGTCTTTCTCTGTTTGTGTGTCTGATTCTATTTGTTTACATGTCTGGGTTGAAGTTTGCAAGTCCTAGAATTTGTCTTTTTTGGTTTGAAAGTCAAAAGTGTATGTCTTTCTCTTTTTTTCTGTCTGATTGTATTTGTCTGCATGTCTGGGTTGGTGTTTGCAAGTCCAAGAATTTGTCTTTGTTGGTTTGAATGTCTAAAGTGTCTGTCTTTCTCTGTTTGTATGTGTGAATCTATTTATTTGCATGTCTGGGTCGGTGTTTGCAAGTCCAAGAATTTGTCTTTGTTGGTTTGAATGTCTAATGTGTCTATCTTTCTCTGTCTGTATGTCTAATTCTATTTGTCTGCATATCTGGGTTGGTGTTTGCAAGTCCAAGAATTTGTCTTTGTTGGTTTGAATGTCTAAAGTGTATGTCTTTTTCTGTTTGTATATATAATTCTATTTGTTGGTATGTCTGTGTTGGTGTGTGCAAGTTCAAGAATTTGTCATTGTTGGTTTGAATGTCAAAAGTGTTTGTCTTTCTCTGTTTGTGTGTCTTTTTTCATTTGTTAGCGTGTTCTGATTGGGGATTAAATTTTCATCAATTTTTCATTTTATTGTTGAAAGTATATAGTCTCTGTCTTTCTCTTTTTTTGTTTATGATTGAATTTGTTTGCATGTATGGGTTGGTGTTTGCATGTCCAAGTATTTGTCTTTGTTGGTTTGAATGTCTAAAGTGTCTGTCTTTCTCTGTTTGTGTGTCTGATTCTATTTGATTGCATGTCTGGGTTGGTGTTTTCAAGTCCAAGAATTTGTCTTTGTTGGTTTGAATGTCTAAAGTTTCTGTCTTTCTATGTTTGTGTGTCTGATTCTATTTGTTTGCATGTCTGGGTAGGTGTTTGAAAGTCCAAGTATTTGTCTTTGTTGGTTTGAATGTCTAAAGTGTCTGTCTTTCTCTGTTTGTTTGTCTGATTCTATTTATTTACATGTCCGGGTTGATGTTTGCAAGTCCAAGAATTTATCTTTGTTGGTTTGAATGTCTAAAGTGTCTGTCTTTGAATGTCTAAAGTGTCTGTCTTTCTCTGTTTTTGTGTCTGATTCTATTTGTTTGTATGTCTGAGTTGGTGTTTGCAAGTCCAAGAATTTCTCTTTGTTGGTTTGAATGTCTATAGTGTCGGTCTTTCTCTGTTTATGTGGCTGATTCTATCTCTTTGTATGTCTGGGTTGGTGTTTGCAAGTCTAACTATTTGTCGTTGGTGGTTTGAATGTCTAAAGTGTCTGTCTTTCTGTGTTTGTGTGTCTGATTCTATTTGTTTGCATGTCTTGGCTGATGTTTGCAAGTCCAAGAATTTGTCTTTGTTGGTGTGAATGTCTAAAGTGTCTGTCTTTCTCTGTTTATGTGGCTGATTCTGTGTGTTTGCATGTCTGGGCTGGTGTTTGTAAGTCCGAGTATTTGTCTTTGTTGGTTTGAATGTCTAAAGTGTCTGTCTTTCTCTGTTTGTGTGTCTGATTCTATTTGTTTACATGTCTGGGTTGAAGTTTGCAAGTCCTAGAATTTGTCTTTTTTGGTTTGAATGTTTAAAGTTAATGTATTTCTCTGTTTTTATGTCTGATTCTATTTTCTACATGTCTGGGTTGGTGTTTGCAAGTCCAAGAATTCGTCTTTGTTGGTTTGAATGTCTAAAGTTTAAGTCTTTCTCTGTTTGTGTGTATGATTCTATTTATTTGCATGTCTGGGTTGGTGTTTGCAAGTCCAAGAATTTGTCTTTTTTGGTTTGTATTACTAAAATGTCTCTACATATATGTTTTTGTATCTGATTATAATTGTTTTAATGTATTGGGTGTTGTTTGCAAGTCAAAGTATATGTCTTTGTTTTTTTGATTTTCTAAATTGTATGTATTTCTCTGTGTGTGGGTCTGATTCTATTTGTTTGTATGTCTGGGTTGGTGTTTGCAAGTCCAAGAATTTGTCTTTATTGGTTTGATTGTCTACAGTGTCGGTTGTGTCTGATTCTATTGTTTGCATGTCTGGGTTGGTGTTTGCAAGTCCAAGAATTTGTCTTTGTTGGTTTGAATATCTAAAGTGTCTGTCTTTCTCTGTTTGTGTGTCTGATTCTATTTGTTTACATGTCTGGGTTGATGTTTGCAACTCCAAGAATTTGTCTTTGTTGGTTTGGATGTCTAAACTGTCTGTCTTTCTCTGTTTGTTTGTCTGATTCTATTTGTTTGCATGTCTGGGTTGGTGTTTGCAAGTCCAAGAATTTGACTTTGTTGGTTTGAATGTCTAAAGTGTATGTCTCTCTCTGTTTGTATGTCTGATTCTATTTCTTTGCATGTCTGGGTTGGTGTTTGCAAGTCCAAGAATTTGTCTTTGTTAGTTTGAATGTCTAAAGTGTCTGTCTTTCTCTGTTTATGTGTCTGATTCTGTGTGTTTGTATGTCTGGGTTGGTGTTTGCAAGTCCAAGTATTTGTCTTTGTTGGTTTGAATGTCTAAAGTGTCTGTCTTTCTCTGTTTGTGTGTCTGATTCTCTTTGTTTGCATGTCTGGGCTGATGTTTTCAAGTCTAAGAATTTGTATTTGTTGGTTTGAATGTCTAAAGTGTCTGTCTTTCTCTGTTTATGTGGCTGACTCTGTGTTTGTATGTCTGGGTTGGTGTTTGTAAGTCCAAGTATTTGTCTTTGTTGGTTTGAATGTCTAAAGTGTCTGTCTTTCTCTGTTTGTGTGTCTGATTCTATTTGTTTACATGTCTGGGTTGATGTTTGCAAGTCCTAGAATTTATCATTTTTGGTTTGAATGTCTAAAGTGTATGTCTTTCTCTGTTTGTATGTCTGATTCTATTTGTGTGCATGTCTGGGTTGGTGTTTACAAGTCCAAGTATTTGTTTTTGTTTGTTTGAATGTCTAAAGTGTCTGTCTTTCTCTGTTTGTGTGTCTGATTCTATTTGTTTGCATGTCTGGTTTGGTGTTTGCAAGTACAAGAATTTGTCATTGTTGGCTTGAATGTCTAAAGTGTCTGACTTTCTCTGTTTTTGTGTCTGATTCTATTTGTTTACATGTCTGGGTTGATGTTTGCAAGTCCTAGAATTTGTCATTTTTGGTTTGAATGTCTAAAGTGTATGTCTTTCTCTGTTTGTATGTCTGATTCTATTTGTGTGCATGTCTGGGTTGGTGTTTACAAGTCCAAGTATTTGTTTTTGTTTGTTTGAATGTCTAAAGTGTCTGTCTTTCTCTGTTTGTGTGTCTGATTCTATTTGTTTACATGTCTGGGTTGATGTTTGCAAGTCCTAGAATTTGTCATTTTTGGTTTGAATGTCTAAAGTGTATGTCTTTCTCTGTATGTCTGATTCTATTTGTGTGCATGTCTGGGTTGGTGTTTACAAGTCCAAGTATTTGTTTTTGTTTGTTTGAATGTCTAAAGTGTCTGTTTTTCTCTGTTTGTGTGTCTGATTCTATTTGTTTGCATGTCTGGGTATGTGTTTGCAAGTCCAAGTGTTTGTCTTTGTTGGTTTGAATGTTTAAAGTGTCTGTCTTTCTCTGTTTATGTGTCTGATTCTATTTGTTTGCATGTCTTGGTTGGTTTTTGCAAGTCCAGGAATTTGTCTTTGGTGGTTTGAATGTCTAAAGTTTCTGTCTTTCTCTGTTTGTTTGTCTGATTCTATTTGTTTGCATGTCTGTTTTGGTGTTTGCAAGTCCAAGTATTTGTTTTTGTTTGTTTGAATGTCTAAAGTGTCTGTCCTTCACTGTTTGTGTGTCTGATTCTATTTGGTTGCATGTCTGGGTTGATGTTTGCAAGCCCAAGAATTTGTCTTTGTTGGTTTGAATGTCTAAAGTGTCTGTCTCTCTCTGTTTGTGTGTCAGATTCTATTTGTTTGCATGTCTGGGTTGGTGTTTGCAAGTCTAACTATTTGTCTTTGGTGATTTGAATTTCTAAAGTGTCTGTCTTTCTCTGTTTTTTTTGTCTGATTCTATTTGTTTGCATGTCTGAGTTGGTGTTTGCAAGTCCAAGTATTTGTCTTTGTTGGTTTGAATGTTTAAAGTGTCTGTCTTTCTCTATTTGTGTGTCTGATTCTCTTTGTTTGCATGTCTGGGCTGATGTTTGCAAGGCCAAGAATTTGTCTTTGTTGGTTTGAATATCTAAAGTGTCTGTCTTTCTCTGTTTATGTGGCTGATTCTGTGTGTTTGTATGTCTGGGTTGGTATTTGTAAGTCCAACTATTTCTCTTTGTTGGTTTGAATGTCTAAAGTGTCGGTTTTTCTCTGTTTGTGTGTCTGATTATATTTTTCTGCATGTCTGGGATGGTGTTTGCAAGTCCAAGTATTTGTCTTTGTTGGTTTGAATGTCTAAAGTGTCTGTCTTTCTCTGTTTGTGTGTCTGATTCTATTTGTTTGCATGTCTGGGTTGGTGTTAGCAAGTCCAAGTATTCGTCTTTGTTGGTTTGAATGTCTAAAGTCTCTGTCTTTCTCTGTTTGTGTGTCTGATTCTATTTGTATGCCTGTCTGGGTTGGTGTTTGCATGTCGAAGTATTTGTCTTTGTTGGTTTGAATGTTTAAAGTGTCTGTCTTTCTCTGTTTATGTGCGTGATTCTATTTGTTTGCATGTCTGGGTTGGTGTTTGCAAGTTCAAGAACTTGTCTTTGGTGGTTTGAATGTCTAAAGTCTCTTTCTTTCTCTGTTTGTTTGTCTGATTCTATTTCTTTGCATGTCTAGGTTGGTGTTTGCAAGTCCAAGTATTTGTTTGTGTTGGTTTGAATGTATAAAGTGTCGTTCTTTCTCTGTTTGTGTGTCTGATTCTATTTGTTTGCATGTCTGGGTTGGTTTTTGCAAGCTCAAGAATTAGTCTTTGTTGGTTTGAATGTCTAAAGTGTCTGTCTTTCTCTGATTGTGTGTCAGATTCTATTTGTTTGAATGTCTGGGTTGGTGTTTGCAAGTCTAACTATTTGTCTTTGGTTGTTTGAATGTCTAAAGTGTCTGTCTTTCTCTGTTTTGTGTCTGATTCTATTTGTTTGCATGTCTGAGTTGGTGTTTGTAAATCCAAGAATTTGTCTTTGTTGGTTTGAATGTCTAAAGTGTCTGTCTTTCTCTGTTTATGTGGCTGATTCTGTGTGTTTGCATGCCTGGGTTGGTGTTTGTAAGTCCAAGTATTTGTCTTTGTTGGTTTGAATGTCCAAAGTGTCTGTCTTTCTGTGTTTGTGTGTCTGATTCTATTTGTTTACATGTCTGGGTTGATGTTTGCATGTCCTAGAATTTGTCTTTTTTGGTTTGAATGTCTAAAGTGTATGTATTTCTCTGTTTGTATGTCTGATTCTATTTGTCTGCGTGTCTGGGTTGATGTTTGCAAGTCCAAGAATTTGTCTTTGTTGGTTTGAATGTCTAAAGTGTATGTCTTTCTCTGTTTGTATGTATGATTCTATTTATTTGCATGTCTGGAATGGTGTTTGCAAGTCCAAGAATTTGTCTTTGTTGGTTTGAATGTCTAAAGTGTCTGTCTTTCTCTGTTTGTGTGTCTGATTCTATTTTTTTACATGTCTGGGTTGGTGTTTGCAAGTCCAAGAATTTTTTTTTTTTGTTTTGAATGTCTAAATTGTATGTCGTTCTAGTTTTGTTTCTCTGATTCTATTTGTTTTCATGTCTGTGTTGGTGTTTGCAAGTCCAAGAACTTGTCTTTGTTGGTTTGAATGACTACAGTGTCGGTTGTGTCTGATTCTATTGTTTGCATGTCTGGGTTGGTGTTTGCAAGTCCAAGTATTTGTCTTTGATGGTTTGAATGTCTAAAGTGTCTGTCTTTTTCTATTTGTTTGTCTGAATCTATTTGTTTGCATGTCTGGGTTGGTGTTTGCAAGTCTAAGTATTTGTCTTTGTTGGTTTGAATTTCTAAAGTGTCTGTCTATCTCTGTTTGTGTGTCTGATTCTATTTTTTTACATGTCTGGGTTGTTGTTTGAAAGTCCAAGAATTTGTCTTTGTTGGTTTGAATGTCTAAAGTGTCTGTCTTTCTCTGTTTGTATGTCTGATTCTATTTATTTGCATGTATGGGTTGGTGTTTGCAAGTCCAAGAATTTGTCTTTGTTGGTTTGAATGTCTAAAGTGTATTTCTTTCTCTGTTTGTATATATGATTCTATTTGTTTGAATGTCTGTTTTGGTGTTCGCAAGCAAAAATATCTTTCACTTGTTATTTGAACGTTTAAAGATCCTGTAAGTCATTCTTAGGTTGGTTTCATCTTCTTTTTGGCATAACGTGGGTACTGTTTGAGATTCCAAGTATATGTCTTTGTTGGTTTAAATGTTTGATGTATCGGTCCTTCTTTGATTGTGTGCGTGATTATATTTGTTTGCATGTCTGGGTTGGTGTTTGCAAGTTCAAGAACTTGTCTTTGGTGGTTTGAATGTCTAAAGTCTATTTCTTTCTCTGTTTGTTTGTCTGATTCTATTTCTTTGCATGTCTAGGTTGGTGTTTGCAAGTCCAAGTATTTGTTTGTGTTGGTTTGAATGTCTAAAGTGTCGATCTTTCTCTGTTTGTGTGTCTGATTCTATTTGTTTGCATGTCTGGGTTGGTTTTTGCAAGATCAAGAATTAGTCTTTGTTGGTTTGAATGTCTAAAGTGTCTGTCTTTCTCTGATTGTGTGTCAGATTCTATTTGTTTGCATGTCTGGGTTGGTGTTTGCAAGTCTAACTATTTGTCTTTGGTTGTTTGAATGTCTAAAGTGTCTGTCTTTCTCTGTTTTGTGTCTGATTCTATTTGTTTGCATGTCTGAGTTGGTGTTTGTAAATCCAAGAATTTGTCTTTGTTGGTTTGAATGTCTAAAGTGTCTGTCTTTCTCTGTTTATGTGGCTGATTCTGTGTGTTTGCATGCCTGGGTTGGTGTTTGTAAGTCCAAGTATTTGTCTTTGTTGGTTTGAATGTCCAAAGTGTCTGTCTTTCTGTGTTTGTGTGTCTGATTCTATTTGTTTACATGTCTGGGTTGATGTTTGCATGTCCTAGAATTTGTCTTTTTTGGTTTGAATGTCTAAAGTGTATGTATTTCTCTGTTTGTATGTCTGATTCTATTTGTCTGCGTGTCTGGGTTGATGTTTGCAAGTCCAAGAATTTGTCTTTGTTGGTTTGAATGTCTAAAGTGTATGTCTTTCTCTGTTTGTATGTATGATTCTATTTATTTGCATGTCTGGATTGGTGTCTGCAAGCATTTGGTTGTGTCTATGGTGTATTGTATGTATAAAGCATCTGAATTTCCCTGTTTTTGCATATGAGACTATGTTTTTGCATATCTGGGTTGGTGTTTACATCTTCATGAATTTGTCATAGCCTGTAAGAATTTCTAAAGAGCATTTCATTTTGTGTTTGTGTGTCTTATTCTATTTGTTTGCATGTCTGGGTTGGTGTTTGCAAGTCCAAGAACTTGTCTTTGTTGGTTTGAATGACTACAGTGTCGGTTGTGTCTGATTCTATTGTTTGCATGTCTGGGTTGGTGTTTGCAAGTCCAAGTATTTGTCTTTGATGGTTTGAATGTCTAAAGTGTCTGTCTTTTTCTATTTGTGTGTCTGAATCTATTTGTTTGCATGTCTGGGTTGGTGTTTGCAAGTCTAAGAATTTGTCTTTGTTGGTTTGAATTTCTAAAGTGTCTGTCTATCTCTGTTTGTGTGTCTGATTCTATTTGTTTACATGTCTGGGTTGGTGTTTGCGAGTCCAAGAATTTGTCTTTCTTGGTTTGAATGTCTATACTGTCTATCTTTCTCTGTTTGTATGTCTGAATCTATTTATTTGCATGTCTGGGTTGGTGTTTGCAAGTCAAAGAATTTGTCTTTATTGGTTTGAATTTCTAAAGTGTCTTTCTTTCTCTGTTTGTATATATAATTCTATTTATTTGCATGTCTGGGTTTGTGTTTGCAAGTCCAAGAATTTGTCTTTGTTGGTTTGAATTTCTAAAGTGTCTGTCTTTCTCTGTTTGTGTGTCTGATTCTATTTGTTTGCATGTCTGGGTTGGTGTTTGCAAGTCCAAGTATTTGTCTTTGTTGGTTTGAATGTCTAAAGTCTCTGTCTTTCTCTTTTTGTGTGTCTGATTCTATTTGTATGCAAGTCTGGGTTGGTGTTTGCATGTCCAAGTATTTGTCTTTTTTGGTTTGAATGTCTAAAGTGTGTTTCTTCTCTGTTTGTGTGTCTGATTCTATTTGTTTGCATGTCTGGGTTGGTGTATGCAAGTCCAAGAATTTGTCATTGTTGGTTTGAATGTCTTAAGTGTCTGTCTTTATTCTGTTTTTGTGTCTGACTCTATTTGTTTGCATGTCTGGGTTGGTGTTTGTAAGTCCAAGTATTTGTCTTTGTTGGTTTGAATGTCTAAAGTGTCTGTCTTTCTCTGTTTGTGTGTCTAATTCTATTTGTTTACATGTCCGGGTTGATGTTTGCAAGTCCAAGAATTTATCTTTGTTGGTTTGAATGTCTAAAGTGTCTCTCTTTGAATGTCTAAAGTGTCTGTCTTTCTCTGTTTGTGTGTCTGATTCTATTTGTTTGCATGTCTGGTTTGGTGTTTGCAAGTCCAAGAATTTCTCATTGTTGGTTTGAATGTCTAAAGTGTCTGTCTTTCTCTGTTTATGTGTCTGGTTCTATTTGTTTGCATGTCTGGGTTTGTGTTTGCAAGTCCAAGTATTTGTATTTGTTGGTTTGAATGTTTAAAGTGTCTGTCTTTCTCTGTTTGTGTGTCTGATTCTCTTTGTTTGCATGTCTGGGCTGATGTTTGCAAGTCTAAGGATTTGTCTTTGTTGGTTTGAATGTCTAAAGTGTCTGTCTTTCTCTGTTTATGTGGCTGATTCAGTGTGTTTGTATGTCTGGGTTGGTGTTTGTAAGTCCAAGTATTTGTCTTTGTTGGTTTGAATGTCTAAAGTGTCTGTCTTTCTCTGTTTGTGTGTCTGATTCTATTTGTTTACATGTCTGGGTTGATGTTTGCAAGTCCTAGAATTTGTTTTTTTTTGGTTTGAATGTCTAAAGTGTTTGTCTTTCTCTGTTTGTATGTCTGATTCTATTTGTTTGCATGTCTGAGTTGGTGTTTGCAAGTCCAAGTATTTGTGTTTGTTGGTTTGAATGTCTAAAGTGTCTGTTTTTCTCTGTTTATGTGTCTGATTCTGTTTGTTTGCATGTCTGGGTTGATGTTTGCAAGTCCAAGAATTTGTCTTTGTTGGTTTGAATGTCTAAAGTGTCTGTCTTTCTCTGTTTGTGTGTCTGATTCTATTTGTTTACATGTCTGGGTTGATGTTTGCAAGTCCTAGAATTTGTTTTTTTTTTGGTTTGAATGTCTAAAGTGTATTTCTTTCTCTGTTTGTATGTCTGATTCTATTTGTTTGCATGTCTGAGTTGGTGTTTGCAAGTCCAAGTATTTGTCTTTGTTGGTTTGAATGTCAAAAGCCTCTGTTTTACTCTGTTTGTGTGTCTGATTCTATTTGTATGCATGTCTGGGTTGGTGTTTGCATGTCCAAGTATTTGTCTTTGTTGGTTTGAATGTTTAAAGTGTCAGAGAAAAACAGAGAAAGACAGACACTTTAAACATTCATACCAACAAAGACAAATTCTTGGGCTTGCAAACACCAACCCAGACATGCAAACAAACAGAATCAGACACGTAAACAGAGGAAAACCGACACTTTAGACATTCAAACCAACAAAGACAAATACTTGGACTTGCAAACACCAACCCAGACATGCAAACAAATAGAATCAGACACACAAACAGAGAAAGACAGAGACTTTATACATTCAAACCACCAAAGATAAATTCTTGGACTTGCAAACACCAACCCAGACATGCAAACAAAAAGAATCAGACACATAAACAGAGAAAGACAGACACTTTAAACATTCAAACCAACAAAGACAAACAGTTGTACTTGCAAACACATACCCAGACATGCAAACAAATAGAATCAGACACAAAAACAGAAAAAGACAGACACTTTAGACATTCAAACCAACAATGACAAATTCTTGGACTTGCAAACACCAACACAGACATGCAAACAAATAGAATCAGACGCACAAACAGAGAAAGACAGACCCTTTAGACATTCAAACCAACAAAGACAAATACTTGGACATGCAAACACCAACCCTGACATGAATACAAATTGAATCAGACACACAAACAGAGAAAGACAGAGACTTTAGACATTCAAACCAACAAAGACAAATTCTTGGACTTGCAAACATCTGCCCAGACATGCAAACAAATAGAATCAGACACACAAACAGAGAAAACAGACACTTTAAACATTCAAACCAACAAAGACAAATACTTGAACTTGCATACACCAACCCAGACATACAAAACAGATAGAATTAGCCGCATAAACAGGGAAACACAGACACTTTAGACATTCAAACCAACAAAGATAAATTCTTGGACTTGCAAACACCAACTCAGACATGCAGACAAATAGAATCAGACATACAAACAGAGAAAGACATACACCTTAGACATTCAAACCAACAAAGATAAATTTTTGGACTTGCAAACACCAACCCAGACATGCAGAAAAATAGAATCAGACATAAAAACAGAAAAAGACATACACTTTAGACATTCAAACCAAAAATACAAATTCTAGGACTTGCAAACACCAACCCAGACATGTAAACAAATAGAATCAGACACACAAACAGAGAAAGACAGACACTTTAGACATTCAAACCAACAAAGACAAATACTCGGACTTACAAACACCAGCCCAGACATGCAAACACACAGAATCAGCCACATAAACAGAGAAAGACAGACACTTTAGACATTCAAACCAACAAAGCCAAATTCTTGGACTTGCAAACATCAGCCCAGACATACAAACAAATAGAATCAGACACACAAACAAAGAAAGACAGACACTTTAGACATTCAAACCACCAACGACAAATAGTTTGACTTGCAAACACCAACCCAGACATACAAACAGATAGAATCAGCCACATAAACAGAGAAAGACCGACACTATAGACATTCAAACCAACAAAACAAAATTCTTGAACTTGCAAACACCAACTCAGACATGCAAACAAATAGAATCAGACACAAAAACAGAGAAAGACAGACACTTTAGACATTCAAACCACCAAAGACAAATAGTTAGACTTTCAAACACCAACCCAGACATGCAAACAAATAGAATATGACACAAAAACAGAGAAAGACAGACACTTTAAACATTCAAACCAACAAAACAAATACTTGGACTTGCAAACACCAACCCAGACATGCAAACAAATAGAATCAGACAAACAAACAGAGAAAGACAGACACTTTAGACATTCAAACCAACAAAGACAAATTCTTGGACTTGCAAATACCAACCCAGACATGCAAACAAATAGAATCAGACACATAAACAGAGAAAGACAGACACTTTAAACAGTCGAACCAACAAAGACAAACAGTTGTACTTGCAAACACATACCCAGACATGCAAACAAATAGTATCAGACACAAAAACAGAGAAAGACAGACACTTTAGACATTCAAACCAAAAATGACAAATTCTTGGACTTGCAAACACCAACCCAGACATGCAAATAAATAGAATAGAACACACAAACAGAGAAAGACAGACACTTTAGACATTCAAACCAACAAAGACAAATACTTGGACATGCAAACACCGACCCATACATGCATACAAATAGAATGAGACACACAAACAGAGAAAGACAGAGACCTTAGACATTCAAACCAATAAAGACAAATTCTTGGACTTGAAAACATCAGCCCAGACATGCAAACAAAGAGAATCAGACACACAAACAGAGAAAGACAGACACTTTAAACATTCAAACCAACAAAGACAAATACTTGAACTTGCAAACACCAACCCAGACATACAAACAGATAGAATCAGCCACATAAACAGAGAAAGACAGACACTTTAGACATTCAAACCAACAAAGACAAATTCTTTGACTTGCAAACACCAACTCAGACATGCAGACAAATAGAATCAGACATACAAACAGAGAAAGACAGACACTTTAGACATTCAAACACACAAAGATAAATTCTTGGACTTGCAAACACCAACCCAGACATATAAACAAATAGAATCAGACACACAAACAGAGAAAGACAGACACTTTAGACATTCAAACCAACAATGACAAATTCTTGGACTTGCAAACACCAACCCAGACATGCAAACAAATAGAATCAGACACAAAAACAGAGAAACACAGACACTTTACACATTAAAACCAACAAAGACAAATACTTGAACATGCAAACACCAACCCAGACATGCATACAAACAGAATCAGACACACAAACAGAGAAAAACAGAGACTTTAGACATTCAAACCAACAAAGACAAATACTTGGACTTGCAAAAACCAACCCAGACGAGCAAATAAATAGAATCATATATACAAACAGAGAAAGACATAAACTTTAGACATTCAAACCAACAAAGACAAATTCTTGGACTTGTAAACACCAACCCAGACATGCAGACAAATAGAATCAGACATACAAACAGAGAAATACAGACACTTTGGACATCCAAACCAACAAAGACAAATTCTTGGAGTTGCAAACATCAACCCAGACATGTAAACAAATAGAATCAGACAGACAAACAGAGAAAGACAGACACTTTAGACATTCAAACCAAGAAAGACAAATTCTTGGACTTGTAAACATCGGCCCAGACATGCAAACAAAGAGAATCAGACACACAAACAGAGAAAGACAGACACTTTAAACATTCAAACCAAAAAAGACAAATACTTGAACTTGCAAACACCAACCCAGACATACAAACAGATAGAATCAGCCGCATAAACAGAGAAAGACAGACACTTTAGACATTCTAACCAACAAAGACAAATTCTTTGACTTGCAAACACCAACTCAGACATGCAGACAAATAGAATCAGACATACAAGCAGGGAAAGACAGACACTTTAGACATTCAAACCTACAAAGACAAATTTTTGGAATTGCAAACACCAACCCAGACATGCAAAAAATAGATTCAGACACACAAACAGAGAAAGACAGACACTTTAGATATTCAAACCAACAAAGACAAATTCTTGGACATGCAAACACCAACCCAGACATGCATACAAACAGAATCAGACACACAAACAGAGAAAAACAGAGACTTTAGACATTCAAACCAACAAAGACAAATACTTGGACTTGCAAAAACCAACCCAGACGAGCAAATAAATAGAATCATATATACAAACAGAGAAAGACATAAACTTTAGACATTCAAACCAACAAAGACAAATTCTTGGACTTGTAAACACCAACCCAGACATGCAGACAAATAGAATCTGACATACAAACCGAGAAATACAGACACTTTGGACATTCAAACCAACAAAGACAAATTCTTGGACTTGCAAACATCAACCCAGACATGTAAACAAATAGAATCAGACAGACAAACAGAGAAAGACAGACACTTTAGACATTCAAACCAACAAAGACAAAATTCTTGGACTTGTAAACATCGGCCCAGACATGCAAACAAAGAGAATCAGACACACAAACAGAGAAAGACAGGCACTTTAAACAATCAAACCAACAAAGACAAATACTTGAACTTGCAAACACCAACCCGGACATGCAAACAGATAGAATCAGCCGCATAAACAGAGAAAGACAGACACTTTAGACATTCTAACCAACAAAGACAAATTCTTGGACTTGCAAACACCAACTCAGACATGCAGACAAATAGAATCAGACATACAAACAGGGAAAGACAGACACTTTAGACATTCAAACCAACAAAGATAAATTTTTGGACTTGCAAACATCAACCCAGACATGTAAACAAATAGAATCAGACACACAAACAGAGAAAGACAGACACTTTAGACATTCAAACAAACAATGACAAATTCTTGGACTTTCAAACACCAACCCAGACATGCAAACAAATAGAATCAGACACACAAACAGAGAAAGACAGACAATTTAGACATTCAAACCAGCAAAGACAAATACTTGGACTTGCAAACACCAACCCAGACATGAAAACAAATAGAATCAGACACACAAACAGAGAAAGACAGACACTTTAGACATTCAAACCAACAAAGATAAATTCTTGGACTTGCAAACACCAACCCAGACATGCAAAAAAATAGAATCAGACACACAAACAGAGAAAGACAGACACTTTAAAAATTCAAACCAACAAAGACAAATTCTTGGACTTGCAAAAACCAACCCAGACGAGCAAATAAATAGAATCATATATACAATCAGAGAAAGACATAAACTTTAGACATTCAAACCAACAAAGACAAATTCTTGGACTTGTAAACACCAACCCAGACATGCAGACAAATAGAATCAGACATACAAACCGAGAAATACAGACACTTTGGACATTGAAACCAACAAAGACAAATTCTTGGACTTGCAAACATCAACCCAGACATGTAAACAAATAGAATCAGACAGACAAACAGAGAAAGACAGACACTTTAGACATTCAAACCAACAAAGACAAATTCTTGGACTTGTAAACACCAACCCAGACATACAAACAATAGAATCAGACACATCCAACACTGTAGACATTCCAACCAACAAAGACAAATTCTTTGGACTTACAGACACAACTCCAGATATGCAAACAATTATAATCATACACACAAACAGAGAAAGATAGACACTTTAGACATTCAAACCAGTAATGACAAATTTTTGGACATGCAAACGTCAACCCAGATATGCTAATAAATAGAATCATACATACAAACAGAGAAAGACATACACTTTAGACATTCAAACCAACAAAGACAAATTCTTGGACTTGCAAACACCAACCCAGACATGCAAACAAATAGAATCAGACATACAAACAGAGAAAGACAGACACTTTAGACATTGAAACCAATAAAGACAAATACCTAGACTTGCAAACACCAACCCAGACATGCATACAAATAGAATCAGACGCATAAACAGGGAAAGACAGATACTTTAGACACTCAAACCAACAAAGACAAATTCTTGGACTTGCAAACACCAACCCAGACATGCAAATAAATAGAATCATACATACAAACAGAGAAAGACATACACTTTAGACATTCAAACCAACAAAGACAAATTCTTGGACTTGCAAACACCAACCCAGACATGCAGACAAATAGAATCAGACATACAAACAGGGAAAGACATACACTTTAGACATTCAAACCAAAAAGACAAATTCTAGGACTTGCAAACATCAACCCAGACATGTAAACAAATAGAATCAGACACACAAACAGAGAAAGACAGACACTTTAGACATTCAAACCAACAAAGACAAATTCTTGAACTTGCAAACACCAACCCAGTACACTTTAGAGATTCAAACCAACAAAGACAAATTCTTGGACTTGCAAACACCAACCCAGACATGCAGACAAATAGAATCAGACATACAAACAGAGAAAGACAGACACTTTAGAGACTCAAACCAACAAAGACAAATTCTTGGACTTGCAAACATCAACCCAGACACGCAAACAAATAGAATCAGTTACACAAACAGAGAAAGACAGAGACTTTAGACATTCAAACCAACAAAGAGAATTACTTGGACTTGCAAACACCAGCCCAGACATGCAAACAAATAGAATCAGACACACAAACAGAGAAAGACAGACACTTTAGACATTCAAACCAACAAAGACGAATTTTTGAACTTGCAAACACCAACCCATACATGCAAATAAATAGAATCATACATACAAACAGAGAAATACAGACACTTTAGACATTTAAATCAACAAAGACAATTTCTTGGACTTGCAAACACCAACCCAGACATGCATACATAAATAATCCGACATATAAACAGAGAAAGACAGACACTTTAGACATTCAAACCAACAAAGACAAATTATTGGACTTGCAAACACCAACTCAGAGATGCAAACAAATAGAATCAGACACATAAACACAGAAAAACAGACACTTTAGACATTCAAACCAACAAAGACAAACACTTGTACTTGCAAACACATACCCAGACATGCAAACAAATAGAATCAGACACAAAAACAGAGAAAGACAGACACTTTAGACATTCAAACCAACAATGACAAATTCTTGGACTTGCAAACACCAACTCAGACTTGCAAACAAATAGAATCATACACACAAACAGAGAAAGACAGACACTTTAGACATTCAAACCAACAAAGATAATACTTGGACTTGCAAGCACTATCCCAGACATGCAAACAAATAGAATCAAACACACAAACAGAGAATGACAGACACTTTAAACATTCAAACCAACAAAGACAAATACTTGAACTTGCAAACACCAACCCAGACATACAAACAGATAGAATCAGCCACATAAACAGAGAAAGACAGACACTTTATACATTCAAACCAACAAAGAAAAATTCTTAGACTTGCAAACACCAAACCAGATATGCATACAAATCGAATCAAACACACAAACACAGAAAGACAGACACTTTAGACATTAAAACCAACAATGACAATTCTTGGACTTGCAAACACTAACCCAGACATGCAAACAAATAGAATCAGACACACAAACAGAGAAAGACAGAAACTTTAGACATTCAAACCAACAAAGAAAAATTCTTGGACTTGCAAACACCAACCCAGACATGCAAACAAATAGAATCAGCCACACAAACAGAGAAAGATAGACACTTCAGACAGTCAAACCAACAATGACAAATTCTCGGACTGGCAATCACCAACCCAGACATGCAAACAAAGAGAATCAGACACACAAACAGAAAAATACAGACACTTTAGACATTCAAACCAACAAAGACAGATACTTGGACTTGCAGAAACCAACCCAGTCTTGCAAACAAATAGAATCATACACACAAACAGAGAAAGAAAGAAACTTTAGACATTCAAAACAACAAAGACAAATTCTTGGACTTTCAAACACCAACCCAGACATGCAAACAATTAGAATCAGTCACACAAACAGAGAAAGACTGACACTTTAAACATTCAAACCAACAAAGACAAACACTTGGACTTGCAAACACCAACCCAGACATACAAACAGATAGAATCAGACACAAAAACAGAGAAAGACAGACACTTTAGACATTCAAACCAACAATCACAAATTCTTGGACTTGCAAACACCAGCCCAGACATGTAAACAAATAGAATCAGACACACAAACAGAGAAAGACAGCCACTTTAGACATTCAAACCAACAAAGACAACTTCTTGGACATGGAAACACCAACCCAGACATGCAAACAAATTGAATCAGAAACACAAAGATAAATTCTTGGACTTGCAAACATCAACCCAGACATGTAAACAAATAGAATCAGACACACAAACAGAGAAAGACAGACACTTTAGACATTCAAACCAACAAAGACAAATTCCTGGACTTACAAACACATACCCAGACATGCAAACAAATAGAATCAGAAACAAAAACAGAGAAAGACAGACACTTTAGACATTCAAACCAACAATGACAAATTCTTGGACTTGCAAACACCAACCAAGACATGCAAACAAATAGAATCAGACACACAAACTGAGAAAGACAGACACTTTAGATATTAAAAGACAGACACTTTAGACATTCAAACCAACAAAGATAATACTTGGACTTGCAAACACTATCCCAGACATGCAAACAAATAGAATCAAACACACAAACAGAGAATGACAGACACTTTAAACATTCAAACCAACAAAGACAAATACTTGAACTTGCAAACACCAACCCAGACATACAAACAGATAGAATCAGCCACATAAACAGAGAAAGACAGACACTTTAGACATTCAAACCAACAAAGAAAAATTCTTAGACTTGCAAACACCAAACCAGATATGCATACAAATCGAATCAAACACACAAACAGAGAAAGACAGACACTTTATACATTAAAACCAACAATGACAATTCTTGGACTTGCAAACACTAACCCAGACATGCAAGCAAATAGAATCAGACACACAAACAGAGAAAGACAGACACTTTAGACATTCAAACCAACAAAGACAAATACTTGGACTTGCAAACACCAACCCAGACATGCAAACAAATAGAATCAGACACACAAACAGAGAAAGATAGACACTTTAGACAGTCAAACCAACAATGACAAATTCTCGGACTGGCAATCACCAACCCAGACATGCAAACAAATAGAATCAGACACACAAACAGAGAAAGACAGACACTTTAGTCATTCAAACCAACAAAGACAAACACTTGGACTTGCAAAAACCAACCCAGACATGCAAACAAATAGAATCATACACACAAACAGAGAAAGACAGACACTTTAGACATTCAAACCAACAAAGACAAATACTTGGACTTGCAAACACTAACCCAGACATGCAAACAATTAGAATACGACACACAAACAGAGAAAGACAGACACTTTAAACATTCAAACCAACAAAGACAAACACTTGGACTTGCAAACACCAACCCAGACATACAAACACATAGAATCAGACACAAAAACAGAGAAAGCCAGACACTTTAGACATTCAAACCAACAATGAAAAATACTTGGACTTGCAAACACCAACCCAGACATGCAAACAAATAGAATCAGACACACAAACAGAGAAAGACAGACACTTTAGACATTCATACCATCAAAGACAATTACTTGGACATGCAAACACCAACCCAGACATGCATACAAATAGAATCAGAAACACAAAGACAAATTCTTGGACTTGCAACCATCAACCCTGACATGTAAACAAATAGAAACAGACACACAAACAGAGAAAGACAGACACTTTAGACATTCAAACCAAGAAAGACAAATTCTTGGACTTGCAAACATCAGCCCAGACATGCAAACAAAGAGAATCAGACACACAAACAGAGAAAGACAGACACTTTAAACATTCAAACCAACAAAGACAAATACTTGAACTTGCAAACACCAACCCAGACATACAAACAGATAGATTCAACCACATAAACAGAGACAGACAGACACTATAGACATTCAAACCAACAAAGACAAATTCTTGGACTTGAAAACACCAACTCAGACATGCAAACAAATAGAATCAGACACAAAAACAGAGAAAGACAGACACTTTAGACATTCAAATCACCAAAAACAAATAGTTAGACTTGCAAACACCAACCCAGACATGCAAACAAATAGAATCTGACACACAAACAGAGAAAGACAGACACTTTCGACATTCATACCAACAAAGACAAATTCTTGGGCTTGCAAACCCCAACCCAGACATGCAAACAAATAGAATCAGACACACAAAAAGAGAAAGACCGACACTTTAGACATTCAAACCAACAAAACAAAACTTGGACTTGCAAACACCAACCCAGACATGCAAACAAATAGAATCAGACAAACAAACAGAGAAAGACAGACACTTTAGACATTCAAACCACCAAAGACAAATTCTTTGACTTGCAGACACCAACCCAGACATGCAAACAAATAGAATCAGACACACAAACAGAGAAAGACAGACACTTTCAACATTCAAACCAACAAAGACAAACAGTTGGACTTGCAAACACATACCCAGACATGCAAACCAATAGAATCAGACACAAAAACAGAGAAAGACAGACACTTTAGACATTCAAACCAACAAAGACAAATTCTTGGACTTGTAAACACCAACCCAGACATGCAAACAAATGGAATCAGACACACAAATAGAGAAAGACAGACACTTTAGACATTCAAACCAACAAAGACAAATACTTGGACATGCAAACACCAACCCAGACATGCATTTAAATAGAATCAGACACACAAACAGAGAAAGACAGAGACTTTAGACATTCAAACCAATAAAGACAAATTCTTGGACTTGCAAACATCAGCCCAGATATGCAAACGAAGAGAATCAGACACACAAACAGAGAAAGACAGATACTTTAAAAATTCAAACCAACAAAGACAAATACTTGTACTTGCAAACACCAACCCAGACATACAAACAGATAGAATCAGCCACATAAACAGAGAAAGACAGACACTTTAGACATTCAAACCAACAAAGACAAATTCTTGGACTTGCAAATACCAACTCAGACATGCAGACAAATAAAATCAGACATACAAACAGAGAAACACGGACACTTTAGACATTCAAACCAACCAAGACAAATACTTGGACTTACAAACACCAACCCAGACATGCAAACACATAGAATCAGCCACATAAACAGAGAAAGACATACACTTTAGACATTCAAACCAATAAAGACAAATTCTTGGACTTGCAAACATCAACCCAGACATGCAAACAAAGAGAATCAGACACACAAACAGAGAAAGACAGACACTTTAAACATTCAAACCAACAAAGACAAATACTTGTACTTGCAAACACCAACCCAGACATACAAACATATAGAATCAGCCACATAAACAGAGAAAGACAGACACTTTAGACATTCAAACCAACAAAGACAAATTCTTGGACTTGCAAACACCAACTCAGACATGCAAACAAATAGAATCAGACACACAAACAGAGAAAGACAGACACTTTAGACATTCAAACCACCAAAGACAAATAGTTAGACTTGCAAACACCAACCCAGACATGCAAAAAAATAGATTCAGACACATAACCAGAGAACGAGACACACTTTAGAAATTTAAACCAGCACAGACACATTGTTTGACTTGCAAACACCATCCTAAATATACAAACAAATTGAATCATACCCACAAGCAGAAGAGAAATCTCACGTTGGGCATCCAAACAAAAAGAGACAAATACTTGGGCTTGCAAACATCAACCCAGACATGCAAACAAATAGAGTTAGACACACAAACAGGGAAAGACAGACACTTTAGACATTCAAACCAACAAAGACAAATACTTGGACTTACAAACACCAGCCCAGACATGCAAACACATAGAATCAGCCACATAAACAGAAAAAGACAGCAATTCAAACCAACAAAGACAAATACTTGGACTTACAAACACCAACCCAGACATGCAAACACATAGAATCAGCCACATAAACAGAGAAAGACAGACACTTTAGACATTCAAACCAACAAAGACAAATTCTTGGACTTACAAACATCAGCACAGACATGCAAACAAAGAGAATCAGACACACAAACAGAGAAAGACAGACACTTTAAACATTCAAACCAACAAAGACAAATACTTGAACTTGCAAACACCAACCCAGACATACAAACAGATAGAATCAGACACATAAACAGAGAAAGACAGACACTTTTGACATTCAAACCAACAAAGACAAATTCTTGGACTTGCAAACACCAACTCAGACATGCAAACAAATAGAATCAGACACAAAAACAGAGAAAGACAGACACTTTAGACATTCAAACCACCAAAGACAAATAGTTATGTAGAGAGTCTCGATGTTTATTTATTTGAAATAGAAACCCAGGTCACCTAGAACAGAAAGGTAAGAATATTACATCCTTCCTCCTTTCCAAACTAGCGAGCTGGTACAAAACATAATAAAAAAATTCCACTTTTAAATAATAAACACCCTGCCATAATAAATTACTATATTTATTTATGTGGTGGCGCTAGGCTCGCTCCCCTTTTTTTTTTCTTTTTTTTTTTTTTTTTTTAATGTTCACTTCACTTTTGAAACAGGGGGGTGGTGGTATTCCTTTAATTCACGGATTACCATTTCACAGGTTAAGCCTCTGGACTGGATTCACAGCGCGACC
Source organism: Artemia sp. Qi Xiang Cuo (assembly GCF_049724085.1). NCBI lineage: Eukaryota > Metazoa > Arthropoda > Branchiopoda > Anostraca > Artemiidae > Artemia > Artemia sp. Qi Xiang Cuo. The sequence continues at coordinate 51,200,085 of NC_142810.1, forward strand.
GGTACTGGTTATGTAGGGGGTATCATGCAGTTCTGTATGGGTCATGTGACTGGTGCTTGGTGCAGGTCTGGGCCTGTTGATTGTTGGGCCATGAACGTAAGTAAAGGGTTTCAGATGGTTTTTATCTGGTATTCTAGGGATGGGGGTAGGCATTGTTTCCGATAGACTCAGTGGTGAGGTTGGAGTATCTGTATGGGGACTCTCTTCAGTTGTTGTGGCGTCTGATGACTGAGGTTGCTGACAGACTATCTTTATGTGGCGCCTGTTCCTTTTGTAGGTTGCTCCGTTGTTTGTCTTAACTATGCAGGATCTGGGATTCACATCTGCTCTACTGACAATGCCCGCCTGCCAGAGTTTGCTGTCGATTTGGGCCTGTACAGGTTGTCCAATCTGACTGTCGATTATGGTACTTGCTCTGGCGTGACTGTTGCTTCATTTAATTCAATCGAAATTGCCTGTGGTGAATGGTCTTTGGTACAAGCAATTCTTTGGTGCATGGGACTATTGATCTGAGATTTCTGCTCATTAGCAATTGTGATGCGGAGGCCAGACCATCAACTGGGGTTTTCCTGTACTCTAGCAACGCCAGCTCATCATTTCCAGCAATATCGGTTTTACTCAGGATATCTTTGGCCGTCTGTACGGACCTTTCTGCCAAGCCGTTTGATTGGGGGAAATGTGGTGAGGATGTGGTGTGGGATATTTCCCAATCCGATATGAATTTTTGGAAGACAGATGATGTAAATTGTGGGCCGTTGTCGGTAATGAGCACACGAGGAATTTCATAACGAGCAAAGTGCTTTTTCAGGTACGGAATTATTTGGTGAGCATATGTACTGCTTCCCAATCTATCGACTTCGAAAAATCGACTGTAATAGTCGACCGTAATGAGGAAGTATTTTCCGTTTTTGTAAAAGAGGTCGCAACCGATTTTTTCCCATGGTAAGTCAGGGATGTCATGTGGCCTCAAGGGCTCTTTCTGGTTAGAGTTTTGGAGTCTGGTGCATGCATAGCAGTGTTTGATGTATTCCTCAATATCTTTTGTCATCCTTGGCCAAAAAATGACTGAGCGAGCACGCTGTTTAGTTTTTTCGATACCCAGATGTGATGCATGTATGCAGTTGAGGATATCTTTGCGGGAGTTTTTGGGTATGACCAGGCGATCTCCTTTTAGTATAATTTGTTCTATGACTGTTAGGTCATGCCGGACATTCCAGAATGGGGTGAGAATTGCTGGGAGGTTTCTTGTGGATGCTGGCCAACCACTTCTGATTGTCTTAGCCAGCTCAACCAATTGAGTGTCAGCTGCTGTCTCTTGTTTGAGTTTTTTAAGTCTGTCATTGCTGATTGGTTGGATTGACATAACAGAAAGCACATATGATTCAATCTCTTGTTGCATCTCTCTATCCTCTTCAGGGAGATGCATATGTGACAGGGCATTAGCAACTGGAATCTCTTTGCCTGGGTGGAATGTTATGGTGAAGTCGTATGGTTGGATTCTCAGTAGCATCCGCTGGAGTATGCAGCCGAAGAGAATAGCGTATAGTTCCATTTCTATCTGCGAGTAGTTCTGTTCGGTGGTGTTCAAAGAGCGTGATGCAAAGGAGATTGACTTCCCATTATGAATAAGGGTGGCTCCTAGGCCAAACTTCGAAAAGTCAACTTGTAGTTCGATGTTCCCTGCTTTTGGATCGAAAAATGTCAATGAGCTGCAAATGGATTCTTTGATGTTGTTCATTGCTATATCGTGTTTTGGCTCCCATTTGAGCTGTCGCTGTTTTGCCAGGTTACGTAGGGACTGATTTAGTGATGCTAGATTGGGAATGTACCTTGCTAGGTAGTTCATCATTCCCAGTATGGTCTGCAGTTCATCCTTGGTAGATGGGGGTCTCATTTCTTTCAGTGCACGGACCTTTTGTGGGTCTGGGTGGATACCACCTTTTGATATTATGTGTCCAAAGTATGGTATGCTGTTGCACCCAAACACACATTTTTTTAGGTTGAATTTCACATTCCTTTCACGTGCTCTGATTAGTGCACTGCGAACATTTGCGTCGTGCTCCTCTATGTTTTCCCCAGATATAATGATGTCATTGACTATGACGGAAAAACCTTTAATGCCTTCAAATGCCTCTTCCATACGGCGTTGAAATTCATCCTGCGCTGACATCAACCAAAACGGCATGCGTTTGAACATCTATCGGCCGTGGGGAGTGTTAAATGTTGTTAGATGAGATGATTCGTTGTCAAGGATGAGAGACCAATATCCGTGACGGGCATCCAGCTTGGTGAAAAATTTAGCACTGGAGTGTTTTAGTATTACTTCGTCGAATGTGGGCATTGGGTGGTGGGTTCTTTTGATGGCCTTGTTCAGGTCCTGTGGGTTAATGCAAACCCGGAGGCTTTTTTCAGGCTTTTCGACCACAACTGCAGCATTTACCCAATCTGTGGGGTAAGTAACCTTTTTGATGACCCCAAGTGCCTCCATCCTGTCTAGTTCCTTCTTGAACCTTTTTTGGAGAGATATTGGAATGCGTCTGGCTGGTACAGCCTTAGGTTCGGTTCCTTCTTTGAGTGGTATGTGACACTCACCTTTAAGCTGTCCTACACCGTGAAATGCGTCTTTGAAGTCCTCGATGAATGGGTTTGGTTTTGTTACAGTAAGAATCAGCTTAGTTAACTTTAGTTTTTTGCCGATTTTGAAGCCTCAGAAGGGGACGGGAGCGTCTTTTACTGTGACGAAGGGCTGTGTCTCAGTGCATCTATTGGTGTATGCGCAGTTAAAGCTGCTATTGCCAAGTATTGGAATATTCTGTCCTCCAAAAGTAGTAAGAATTTATAGTGTCTTATTGACTTTGGGCCTTGGTTTAAAGGTATTAAAAAATGTTTCAGGCATGATGTTGGCCTGTGCACCCGTGTCAATTTTGAAAGTGATACTGATATGTTTGTTGATTATGAGCTTCACATATGGTTGATCATCCCCTTTGTTCATGTTTACGGTGTCTATGAAGAGCTCATCATTGCTGTCTGGTTGATGCTCGTTTGTTTGATGTTGTTGATTTATTACGTTCAGCACCTTTTTGCTGCTTTTGCAAACCTTTGCAAAATGGTTTGGTTTTTCACAGTTACTGCATATTTTTCCTTGTGCAGGGCATTTGTGGGAAGGTGAATAATCCCCTCCACAGAAATAGCATTGTCTTACAGATGGGGCATGGTTTGATTTCTTTGTCCTCCTGACAAAATCCACTTCATGCTTTATGCATGTTTCTTGATAAGATTGGCTGCCACAAGTGTCAGGCTGTGACATTGTCCTAAGCTGCACCTCTGTCTCTACATGTGTTCACACTATAGTAATTGCTTGTGACAGTCAGATTGGAACCTGCTTGGAGGATTTTTTCTCTGACTTTTGCGGAAGAGATGCCACATACAAGTCGATCTCTTACCATTTCATCTCTCATGGCTGTTGTGGAATATGCACATTCACGAGCCAAAAGATTCAGATCAGTTATGTATTGATCCACTGGTTCATCATCTCGTTGATCACGTTTATGAAAGATATATCTTTGAAACACTGTATTGCACTGAGGGAGGAAATATTCACTGAACTTGTCCATGTATGGTTGAATTTTGTCCTGTTCATCAGCTGTAATTGTAAAGGTACTAAAAATGTATCGCCCTTTATCTCCAAGCCAGATCAGCAGGAAGGCGCATTGCACTTTTTCTGTCTTTCCGCTAAGGGGTCCTTGGAACATCAGCTTTGCATGGTTGTTAAATCTTGTCCACGCCTTTTTAAGGTTATCACTTGTCCAATCCATTGCAGGGTAGGGGACGTTGGTTTCCATGTTGTTTTTTTAGAGGATCTGACACCATGTAGAAAGTCTCGATGTTTATTTATTTGAAATAGAAACCCAGGTCACCTAGAACAGAAAGGTAAGAATATTACAGTTAGACTTGCAAACACCAACCCAGACATGCAAACAAATAGAATCTGAAACACAAACAGAGAATTACAGACACTTTAGACATTCAAACCAACAAAGACAAATTCTTGGGCTTGCAAACACCAACCCAGACATGCAAACAAATAGAATCAGACACACAAACAGAGAAAGACCGACAATTTAGACATTCAAATCAACAAAAACGAAATACTTGGACTTGCAAACACCAGCTCAGACATGCAAACAAATAGAATCAGACAAACAAACAGAGAAAGACAGAGACTTTAGACATTCAAACCACCAAAGACTAATTCTTAGACTTGCAAACACCAACCCAGACATGCAAACAAATAGAATAAGACACATAAACAGAGAAAGACAGACACTTTAAACATTCAAACCAACAAAGACAAAAACTTGGACTTTTAAACACATTCCCAGACTTGCAAACAAATAGAATCATACACACAAACAGAAAAATACAGACACTTTGGAGATTCACACCAACAATGACAATTTCTTGGACTTGCAAACACCAACCCAGACATGCAAACAAATAGAATCAGACACACAAACAGAGAAAGACAGACACTTAGACATTCAAACACACAAAGACAAATACCTGTACATGCAAACACCAACCCAGACATGCATACAAATAGAATCAGACACACAAACAGAGAAAGACGGAGACTTTAGACATTCAAACCAACAAAGACCAAATTCTTGGACTTGCAAACACTAACAAAGACATGAAAAAAAATAGAATCAGAAACAAAACCAGAGAAACACAGACACTATAGACACTAACACCAGCAAAAATAAATTCATTGGCTCGCAGATGCCAGCCAAGGCAAGCAAACGAACTGAATAAAACACACAAACAGAGAAAGACAGACACTTTAGACATTCAAACCAACAAAAACAAATACTTGGACTTGCATACACTAGCCCAGACATACAAACAGATAGAATCAGCCATATAAACAGAGAAAGACAGACACTTTAGACATTCAAACCAACAAAGAAAAATTTTTGGACTTGCAAACACCAAACCAGACATGCATACAAATAGAATCAAACACACAAACAGAGAAAGACAGACACTTTAGACATTCAAACCAACAATGACAATTCTTGGACTTGCAAACACCAACCCAGACATGCAAACAAATAGAATCAGACACACAAACAGAGAAATACAGACACTTTAGACATACATTCAAACCAACAAAGACAAATACTTGGACTTGCAAACACCATCCCAGACATTCAAACAAATAGAATCAGCCACACAAACAGAGAAAGATAGAAACTTTAGACATTCAAACCAACAATGACAAATTCTCGGACTTGCAAACACCGGCCCAGACATGCAAACAAATAGAATCAGACACACAAACAGAGAAAGACAGACACTTTAGACATTCAAACCAACAAACACAAATACTTGGACTGGCATACAAAAACCCAGACATGCAAAAAAATAGACTAGGACATTCGCCCAGAGCAAGATAGACACTCCATTCAGTAAAACAACAAAAGACCCATTATTGGATTTTCCAACCTCAACCTACACACGCAAACCAGTTAAATCAAACGCATAAATAGAGAAACATAGAATATGACTTCCGACAAATTAACAAAGACGAATACTTTGACTTGCAAACATCAACCCAGACATGCAAACATTTAGAATCAGACACACAAACAGAGAAAGACAGACACTTTAGACATTCAAACCAACAAAAACAAATACTTGGACTTGCAAACACTAACCCAGACATGCAAACAAATAGAATCAGCCACACAAACAGAGAAAGACAGACACTTTAGACATTCAATCCAACAATGACAAATTCTCGGACTAGCAAACACCAACCCAGACATGCAAACAAATAGAATCAGACACACAAACAGAGAAAGACAGACACTTTAGACATTCAAACCAACAAAGACAAATACTTGGACTTGCAAACACTAACCCAGACATGCAAACAAACAGAATCAAACATACAAACAGAGAAAGACAGACCCTTTAGACATTCAAACCAACAAAGAGAAATTTTTGGTCTTGCAAACATAAACCCAGACATGCAAACAAATAGAATCAGACACACAAATAGAGAGACAGACACTTTAGACATTCAATCCAACAAAGACAAATACTTGGAATTGCAAACACCAACCCGTACATGCAAACAAATAGAATCAGACATACAAACAGAAAAAGACATACACTTTAGATATTCAAATCAACAAAGACAAATTCTTGGACTTGCAATCACCAACCCAGACATGTAAACAAACAGAATCAGACATACAAACAGAGAAAGAAAGACACTTTAAACATTCAAACCAACAAAGACAAATTCTTGGACTTGCAAACATAAACCCAGACATGCAAACAAATAGAATCAAACACACAAACAGACAAAGACAAACACTTTAGACATGCAAACCAACAAAGACAAATTCTTGGACTTGCAAACACCAACCCAGACATGCAAACAAATAGAATCATACACACAAACAGAGAAAGACAAGCACTTTAGACATTCAAACCAACAAAGACAAATTCTTGGACTTTCAAACACCAAGCCAGACATGCAAACAAATATATTCAGACATACAAACAGAGAAAGACAGTCAATTTAGACATTCAAACCAACAAAGACAAATTCTTGGACTTGCAAACACCAACCCAGACATGCAAACAAATAGATTCAGACATACAAACTGAGAAAGACAGACACTTTAGACATTCAAAACAACAAAGACAAATACTTGGACTTGCAAACACCAGCCCAGACATGCAAACAAATAGAATCAGACACACAAACAGAGAATGACAGGAACTTTAGACATTCAACCCAACAAAGACAAAGTCTTGTACAAACCAAAAAAGGCAAATACTTAGACGTGTAAACACCAACCCCGACATACAAACAAATTGATTCAAAAAAGTATTTTAAAAAAATGTGGGGGCCCGGGGGGCTTTGGGGCCCCGGGGGGCTTTGGGGCCCCGGGGGTATTTTGGTGCTCGGGGGCCTTTTGGAGTCTGGGGACCGTTTGGGGGGATGGAGCCCTTTGGGGTTGGGGTAGGGGACCTCACAACACTGTTCAAATGGAACATGTGTATTATAACGACCGCAGAGTTTCACCCATATCATCTTTCAATTCATATTCTAAAATCATCTTCTAAACTGTGTCAAACTGTTTCGCCTCAATCATATTCTAAAATCTCTCAAACTGTTTTGCCCAAAGAATCTTCTAAAAGTCCTCAAACGGTTTCACCCAAATAATCCCCTAAAAGTAATTTCTGCGTGTTCCTTTGTTTCGGCATCCCTGCGCTGTCACATTTGAATTCCCTAGGAAACCCTTTCCCACGTTAATCTCTTCATCTCGACGGTGTTCCTAGCTACACTATTAAGGTTTCGATAGAATATCAATTTATCTCTCTGACTTAAAGATTAGAGAAGCCATATTTAAAAATAGAATATCAATTTATCTCTGTCACTAAAGATCAGAGAAGCCATATTTAAAAATGGAACATCAATTTATCTCTGTCACTAAAGATCAGTGAAGCCATATTTAAAAATAGAATAGTAATTTATCTCTGTCACTAAAGATCAGAGAAGCCATATTTGAAAATAGAATGTTAATTTATCTCTGTCACTAAAGATTGGAGAAGCCATATTTAAAAATGAAATTTCTATCTCTTTAGAGTCCCGCATAATTCCTAGGAAACAAGTGATGTCGTTTCTAATTCCCCTTTCGTCGATCAATACATTCCCCCACCGATTATGTAAATCAATTTCTCAGAAATCCACTTCCCCCTCGAGTAAATCAATACATCTCTTTCCGTTAATGCGCACTTGCAAACTTCGCCCTGGAGTCATTACACCTAGACGAACAACAACAAATCAATTGATCTTGACCCCATTAGACTCGATCGATAATCTTTGAATAAATTATATCCCGTCAGCGTTAGACTAAATTGTAGATGGTAGCACATTTGTTCTCGTGGGAGTCATTAGGTCATTCCTACTAACAAGTTTTTTTATCACTATATTAAAGTACCAGTCTTCAGATCTATATGTAAAATCAACGAGACATATTTTTTTCGAAGTTACAGTAAGAACTAATTCTCGGCCATAGAAACTGAAATACTAGAATAAATCTTCATAAGCATGATATTGCAACACATTTGTCTTTTGAGAAGTGTACATATAAAACTGGACACTGGTATATTCACATAGATAACTGAACTCTGATAAATTGTGATTGTATCATGGTTGCAGCTCTAGCTGCAACCTAGTAAAAGAGAACCGCAGCCCATACTAACCATAAGTTGAAAATGCATTTTGAAAAACAACTGACTAATGAGGAAAAATTTCCATCTGACAGTACTTCAGGAATGTCAGGGTTGCAGCGGTAACAGTATTAATAAAGAACGAACGCTTGCTCATAGTAACTGAAATATTATTTAATAGTAGTAGCTTTAGTGGCAGTACTATCATCGGTAAAAAAATTTTTTGAGTATGGTGCAATATTTGACTTACTTAGCTGCTTTATTCTCTGAAATTCGTTTCTTACTATTTAAGCTAAGAAAAAGCCGTAGGCTTTTCCTGTTTGTAATTTTAACTTACCGGGTTGCAGAGGTAGCTAGTCCGGGTTGCAGGGGAATCTAGCAGCCTAGTAAGAGACGATCATGTCCAATACTAAGATTATTTATAGACACACCCTCAATACAGCCCGATCTACTTTATACTTTGAAATAAATTTACATAAAGGATTGATATAGTTGTTTATAGATGTGATAGTAAGAAACAAACTCTAACCTGTAGTAATTTTAAATATGAATTTGAAAAAGACTAACTCATTATATTTCCGGGTTGCAGTGGTAGCTAGTATCTGGGTTCCAGTTGTAGCTAGCAGTCTAGTAAGAGACGATCACATCCCATGCTAAGAAATACAGTAAACCATAACTCCTAAAATAGTGTCAGATAGAAAAACTAAGTACACTATTAGAACAGCCTTGTCCAAAACTCCTATATAGAAAACGTACTGTCTCTTGGCTTGAACAAAAAAGAAAATATGTTGGCTTCAAAAACAAGAAAAGTGGTTTGAACTGCGATATTCTGCATCGACGGCATATTTTTTCCGTTTTTTCCCTCCTCAGATAGATTGGCATTGCAACACTATAGAGAGCTATTTAATGGCTTATTTTAAAGGAAATTGCAACAATTAGTGCCTTTTGTAATTAAAAAAAGTTTTCAAACTAGAATCACTTTTTACAAAAAAACTGCATTTTCATGTACAAGCTTGGCAAATGACGTCATATCCGGGTTGTATCGGTAGCTAGCAACCTTGTAAGAGACGAACAAGTCCCATATTATGGTTAGAATAGCTGGTTATCACCCAGTTAGCCCGTGTTCGATTCTCGGTATGGGAAGTTTTTGCCTATGATGATTTGTTAAGAAAAAGTTATAAGTGTTAAAAGCTTGAGCTATCTCTATGATAACACTTGCACAATCCACATTTATAGTGAACTTTAAAACATATCGAGATAACTTAGTCTTATCTGTAGTCCAATTCAATTAAAAATTTTCAAAGATTGCCATTACTACTTCTTTATCCAAGCATTTATACAGCTTTGCGGAAAAATCAAATATATTAATACCTTGTCACAGTATGGTAGATGAAAGTCTACCTGTTAATCAGAGGTTTCCAGGTTCAATCCCTTGTTTGGCAAAGAATTCACCCAGTGGCATGAAAATAATATCTAAGAACCATAAAGCTATATCAAGGTTAATTTTGTAAAACAATTTATTATTTTGTAAAGCTAATATTAAAAATCCAGTAATTTCTCAAAAAGTAAAAAAGAGGCTTTTGACTACACCAGACTTTAGTTGTAAGCTTCAAAAATACATGCAAATTTTAGAACATTTTTATCTTACGGGTTGACACACTCAACTTGAAACATCGAATATGAACATATGTGTTGATTTATAATCGACGCTTCGATTATGCAAACAGAGTTTTTTACTGAGTAAACAGAAGTAATAATCTACTTTTTAAATTGATTCAGTTTAGAATTTATTTAAGTTTTCAGTTCGGGATCTCTGAAGTTATTTTGTAAACTGCAGAAATATTTATAGTCTTTTTGACAATTTGAACTTTTAGTTTAAACTAAAAAAATACATGAAATTTTTAGAATGAGTCTTATCTTACGGGTTGACACATACAACATGATGCGTCGATTATAAATTCTAAAAATTAACACAACGATTATATCGTAAAATTTTTATGGATAAAATTAACCTTGATATAGCTTTATGGTTCTTAGATATTATTTTCATGCCACTGGGTGAATTCTTTGCCAAACAAGGGATTGAACCTGGAAACCTCTGATTAACAGGTAGACTTTCATCTACCATACTGTGACAAGGTATTAATATATTTGATTTTTCCGCAAAACTGTATAAATGCTTGGATAAAGAAGTAGTAATGGCAATCTTTGAAAATTTTCAATTGAATTGGACTACAGATAAGACTAAGTTATCTCGACATGTTAGCGTACCAGTCTTAAGTTCTACATCAGATCCCTTGTTTTTCAAGGTTTTTACCACTGATGACGGTCACTGTATATGTGACCGAAATATCTGGTATTTTTGTGAATTTCTATCATTGTTATAAAAAACACTGTCTATTAAAAGGATTTTATCCCTATTTGAACTTTTATTTATCGTCATGGAAAGGCAGTGTGGTCTCCGAAATTATCTACTGTTGAATTTTCCCGTGTAAGGTTTTCGAGTTTGCTGATTCCAAAGGTATGTATTCATCAGATGCCAATTTCGAGGATTTTTTTGTTTTAAAGTTCACTATAAATGTGGATTGTGCAAGTGTTATCATAGAGATAGCTCAAGCTCTTAACACTTATAACTTTTTCTTAACAAATCATCCTAGGCAAAAACTTCCCATACCGAGAATCGAACACGGGCTAACTGGGTGAATAAAGCTTTACAAAAATAATTAATTTTATCCATAAAAATTTTACGATATAATCGTTGTGTTAATTTTTAGAATTTATAATCGACGCATCATGTTGTATATGTCAACCCGTAAGATAAGACTCATTCTAAAAATTTCATGTATTTTTTTAGTTTAAACTAAAAGTTCAAATTGTCAAAAAGACTATAAATATTTCTGCAGTTTACAAAATAACTTCAGAGATCCCGAACTGAAAACTTAAATAAATTCTAAACTGAATCAATTCAAAAAGTAGATTATTACTTCTGTTTACTCAGTAAAAAACTCTGTTTGCATAATCGAAGCGTCGATTATAAATCAACACATCGGTTCATATTCGATGTTTCAAGTTGAGTGTGTCAACCCGTAAGATAAAAATGTTCTAAAATTTGCATGTATTTTTGAAGCTTACAACTAAAGTCTGGTGTAGTCAAAAGCCTCTTTTTTACTTTTTGAGAAATTACTGGATTTTTAATATTAGCTTTACAAAATAATAAATTGTTGTAACGTACCTATTTTATTAAAATTAACTTTAAACTTAAAATTTTTGCTGATTTTTCATATTTTGCCTAAAATCTGAACTAAATTCGCAAAATATCCTATTATGAATCTACCAATTTACCAAATTTAAAAGTAATTTCAACTTTAACTAATTTGCACTGATTTCGATTTACTAACTATGTAGCTAAATTCTGATGCAATCAATAGCCTTGAATGCCTTTTTCTCCGAAATTATTAGATTGTTAATAATCAACTTTATAAAATAATCAATTTTTATTACATACCAAATTTAGTCTAATTTGCAGTTTTACTAATTTGCACTAATTTTGATGTAAACACTATATAACTAATGTTTGGTGCAGTTAATAGCCCTAAATGATTTTTTTGCAAAATTATTAGATTGCTAATACTAACTTTACAAAATAGTCAGTTGTTATGACTTGCCTATTTTTCTAAAGTTCTCTTAAAATTTCCACTTATAAGTTTACTGATCTTCGAAATTTTCCCTAAAATTTTATCTAAATCCACAAAATATCCTGTTATGAATTTTCCAATTTACCAAATTAAATCTAATTTACAGTTTTACTGATTTTCACTAATTTTGATGCAGGCATTATATAACTAAATTTTGGTGCTGTCAATAGCCATTTTTCTTACTTTTTGAGAAATTACTATATTTTTAGTATTAGCTTTACAAAATAATAAATTATTGTAACGAACCTATTTTACTAAAGTTTACTAAAAAATTATGCTTATAAATTTTCTGATCTTCCATATTCTACCTAAAATTTGATCTAAATTCACAAAATATCCTGTTAGGAATCTACCAATTTACCAAATTTAAAAGTAATTTCCAATGTTACTAATTTGCACGAGTTTCGATGTAGTCACTATATTACTAAATTTTGGTGCAGTCAGTAGCATTAAACGATTTTTTTTAGAAATTATTATATTGTTAATACTAGCTTTATTGTTATGACTTGCCTATTTTTCTAAAATTCTCTTAAAACTTCTACTTATAAATTTACTGATTTTCCATGTTTTGCAAAAATTTGATCTAAATTCACCAGATATGCTGTTATGAATTTACTAATTTACCAAACTTAAGGTAATTTGCAGTTTGACTAATTTGCACTAATCTTGATGAAGTCACTATATAGCTAAATTTCAGCACAGTCAATAGGTTTTTGTGTTTTTTTTTAGAAGTTATTAGATTGTTAGTATTTGTTTTACAAAATAATAAAATGTTGCGATTTACTTACTTTATTAAGCCTTACTCAAGATTTATGGATGAAAGACCCACTATAGATGCCTGTGAGGGGGCTAATAATTAAATATAGAAGGAGCTCATATGCTCTTTGGTTAAGAGCGCAACAATAAGCTGGAACAACAGTTAGATGACAAAAGTAAGCCGCTTTAACATGTGATTTACAGCCGTTTTCCAAAAAGGGTTCCCCGATGAGAGTTTCAATTTTAAACTGAAACTAAAAACATTAAAAGAAATTTCCCAGTCATTAATGGTAATGCCCTTTTCACGAGTTTTCACATAATTCAAGATGGAACTTAAAACCATAAAGTGTGAAGTCATAAATTATCGAAACTGCTGACTATTTCCTCCTTTTGTCATTGCGAACAAATCATATGTAATTGTTTTATCTTTCTTTCCTATTTTTTTGAGGTATGGCCTCTCAGGTAGAAATAAAATTTATTATGCCCTTTGGCATTGAAAGAGAACTTAAATTAAAAGAGGGAGGAGTTATGAACCGTCCCTTGATACGATTGTGGTTATCAAGTGTAAGTAACACAAAATTAGGAGAGAAAACCAAAACCAAAATTTTTGAAAACAACGGGTCTATGCCCAGTTTAAAATCCATTTCGTAGTATTGTAACATACATTCTGCTTTCGTGATTTTTTTTTTCATGGAGTACTTATTGCATGTATTGGTTTGATTTTTTCTCTTAATGATTTTTTGTTCTAGATTCCTTCCTCTTTTTTTAAATTGTTATAAGTTAGATTCAAGGCTCTGAATGTTTTTTGGGCTCATCTCTAAAAAAAAACAATTTTTTTTCATGGCTCCCTTAACGTATCAGCTTTGTTTTTGCGTTGTTACCTTCTTGAGAAATCGGGAAACTTACCTTTTAAAGTGATTATTCATTCAATACCAAAAAATTAAAACTGGGTACTATCTTCCTTTTGATTTTGAAAAACATATTACTTCAACTATTTAGTGTATAAAGGCTTTCAAGACCTGTTAGAATAAACAGTTATTCTAACAAGTGTGCTTCCAATCACTGGAACTAGAACCACACACTGGAGACTATAGGCCTTATGATTCATGATGGTATAAATACAGGGTTACCAATTTACGAAATTATAGGGGGGAGGGGCATTTTCGTTTGTCAATTTTCGCTGAAGGTACAAAAAAGATATTTCTTAAAAATCCAGGGGAGGAAATTTTGTTTTTTAGATTTTTTTAATGCAAATACCAAAAAAGGTATCTTTCAAGTTTTGGAGGGTCCGTTGCCCTTCCCCTAATTGGCGCCACTGTATAAATCGCTCTAGTGCGGCAATGAAAACCATGCCTCATGCCATCAGGAAAACTATTATAACAAGAAACATCTTTACAAAGTAGTCTACTGCTGATAGCTATTTATCTAACAATAAATTTTTCTTTATTCGTCAATTTTCTTCATTGTTTATTCTTGTGGTCTGGAAAGCCACCATGGTCTTGATTGCAGCGACTGGTCGAGGCTCAAATGCATTCAATAAGGGTTCGACACGCTGTGAAGTGAAATTATTATGTTTAGGTCAGTTCAAAAATTGATTAATCCAGAATTTTAAATTCAAATACAAACAACTTGTTGAATACTTATTAATATTTGATATCATTAGAATTACTAATAGGAGGGATGGATTTGTTGTTCACTGCACGACTTCTTAAATCTCAGAATAAAACTAGATACGGTGCCTCCCCCCATATCTTGTGATTCTTAAATTGTGTTACAGAAACATCCAAAAAACAAGCTTTATACAAACAGGGTAATTTTTAGGACCTTACCACTAAACAGTAAATATCTTTCTATTATTGATATTCAAAATCAGAAAGTTCCCTGCTACCAAATTTGTCTTGGTCGCAATCGCAAAAAAAAAACTCAATAAGAGCTTCAATAACAACTCAACACCAACTGCTTCTAAAGAAGTAAATTCAAATAAAGCATTGACTTTAAATAGTTCTGGAAATACTGGTGTCTTTAGAGGGGGGGGCCTCCAATAATTTGTAGAAAAAATTATTCTATAGCCCATGCCCCTTGACTCTCCAGATGTAGCCCCCTCTTGCCCTCCCTAATAAAATGCTGGATCACGCCCCTATCTGGAACCCATGCACGGGCGCAGGCAGAAAAATTTCCAGTGGGGGGGGGGCAAAGGACAAAACATCAGTGGTGGTTGGGTGACAGGGAATATATTTCAGACATTTTGTTTTTACATAGGAAGAAGTTTATTTTTAAACATCTTTAGGAAAAAAACTCTCGAATAAAAAGAACAATTAAGTTGCATGCGAAATGGAACAAAACATTACAAATTTTATACGGCAAGGAAACCTGAGAAATGGATCAATTTGTTGATCCGATAATATATTTAATTATTGTGCGTTTAGTCTGAAAAGAAAATCAAGCTCAAACCAAAATCACAAAAAGATCACTTTCGTAGATTATAACAAATATAGACTTGTCTTTATGCAATTTCCTACACCTTAGAACAGTTTACAGAAGGATTAGAGATACTCAAAAATCATCCTGCCTGAGTAGATACCACGTTTTGATTTTATAACAGTCATGTAAAATGTACCTGTTTCATATTAGGCCCCTCGAACTTAAATCGCTTGTATATTCCGACATTAAAAAGAAAAGAATTACGAAACAAAAAAAAAATGTTTCGTATTCCAATGATCTCTGTTTGGATTTTGATAGGTAATCAAACAGTCCGTGATAATGATCTTTAAGTACGGAGTGACCCGGCTCAATAGTAACCGAAACTCTAAAAAACTAAATTTTGATACCAATTGATAAACGAATTGACTTAACATACTGATTCCAAATATGTAAGTTTCATTAAGTTTAGTTTTAGCCATCAAAAGCAATGAGCCTGAGAAATTTGCCTGATTATCTACGAAAAGGGGGGAATTACCCCTTTCAGTCATAGAATCCTAATGAAAATCACACCATCAAATTCAGCGTATCAAAGAACCCTACTGTAGAGGTTCCAAGCTCATATCTGCAAAAATATGAAATTTTGTAATTTTTGCCAGAAGAAAGATCACGGACGTGGGTTAATTTGTTTTTTTGTTGTTTTTTCTCCCCTAGAGGTGATCGTATCGACCCAGTAGGCCTAGAACATCGAGATAGGGCTCATTCTAACGGAAAAGAAAAGTTCTAGTGCCCTTTTTTAGTGACTAAAAAAATTGGAGGGCAACTAGGCCCCCTCCCACGCCACTTTTTACCCAAAATCGTCCGATGAAAATTTTGAGATAGCTTTTTTCTTCAGCATACTTGGAAGACTCAATAACTATGTCTTTGGAGATAAAATGACCCCCCTACAGCTCCTGGGTAAAGGTTTTTAATTTATAAACTTAACATATTGCTTTATTTGTTATTGGGAATATGCATATATTTTTCGGGTGGGGAGGGGAGAAAGAATTTTCTGCTGGGATGATTTTACATGGGGAGAAGTTTCTATGAAGAGGGAGGTTTCCACGGGGTGAACTTTTCAAGGGAAATTTTACACTTTGTGAATTTGCCAGATTTCCTATACGAAATTTCTTTATGTCTTGCATTTTCTTTACCGATTCAATTTTAGGCGTAGGGATGTTAAGGGTGTTTGTACGGGGTAAATTTTCACCTGGATTGAATTGCCGAGAGGATATTTATGTGGGGAGGGAGATTTTACTTGGAGGGGGAGCCAGGTATCCTGGCACTATTAAAAAACGCTCAGAAATTAATTTTAATAAATAAGTTTTTTCAACTGAAAGTAAGGAGCAACATTAAAACTTAGAACGAACAGAAATTATTACGTATATAAAGGGGTTGCTCCTTCTTGAACACCTCGCTCTTTACACTGAAGTTTAAATTTTGTCCCAATTCTTTAAATACGACTCCTGAAACACAAGGATCATTTAATTAAGGGTTTAATGAGGATGGCAACCCCCTCATATAAGCAATAATTTCTATTCGTCTTAAGTTTTAATTTTGCTCTTTACTTTCAGTTGAAAAACCTTTTTTTTTTATTTAATGAAGCTTAGAGATAAACATTTTTCTAAAAAGCAATGAAAAAGTATGTCAATTCAAGTAAAGGTATACAGAAATGGAAGGTATATATAGTATATATAGGTATATATAAGGTATATATAAAAATGCATCGACGATGTTTCTTCTGAAAAAAAAAGTTGACATTCAACATTTTAAAGATTGGAGCTTGAAACCTCTAAGGTGAGGTTCTCTGATATGATGTATCGACTAAAAGGATTTTCAATAAGATCGCTTGCTTTTTTAGAGGTTTCCACTTTTTTCAAAGATTAGGCAAATTTTCTAAGATTTTTGGTTTTGAAAACTGAAAGAATTTTATATATTTAGAATCAGCATAAAAATCGAATACTGCCGGCGTAGCAATAGTCATGAGAATTCCATTTTTAGTTTTGGTGAACATTGGCCCAAGTCACTTTTTACTTCCATTTTTTTTATCACAAACTATTTGATAAGATTCGGTCCTGACGAAAATTTTTTGAAACTGTTCATTTTATTTAGTTGAATAGAACAAAAAAATAAAGAGGGCCAATTTGACAGCTCGATAGTTAAGTTTAAACTTCATTTTTCTTTCACTATTTTATTTTTTTAATGTCTAAATACATAAGAGATTTAAGTTGAGACGGAGAATTTTTCTGTTATGAAAGAGGTGCATTTTACATTGCCGTTATAAAATCGAAACGTGGTATCTATGGAGGTAAGATGATTTTCGTTTATCTCTACACCTTCTGTAGACTATTCTAAGGTGTAGGAAATTGCATAAAGACAAGTCTACATCTGTTACAATCTACCAAAGCAATAAATCTTTCTGTAATTTCGGTTTCAGTTTGATTTTCTTTTATGATTAACTGCATAATAATTAAATATATTATTGATTAAATAAATTGATACCTTTGCCAGGAATCCTTGTCGTTTAAAATTTTCTGTATTTTGTTTCATTTTGCAGGTTAAATTGTTTTATTGCTAAGTTTAATTACTCTTTTTATTTGAGAGTTTTTCCTCAAAGTAAAAAAAACTTACTCCTACGAAAAAACATCCTGTAATATGTTCCCTGTCACTAACCACCACTGCTATTTTGGCGTCTGACCCCCCCCCCCCTCCTGGAAAATTTTCTGCCGGTGCCATTGGTATGTTTTGGGGGATGACGGACTAAATCAAAAGGTACTGTATGTATCCTGCTTGTACGAATAGCGTATGTACTGTATCTCAGGAATGACTTTGGACATTAAGTTGAAACTACCAGGGAATGTTAAGTGAGATGGTGAAATTCATCAATACAATCTAAGTCATATACAACCAGTTTGTCAAAATGCCCTACCTGCAATGTCTAAGAAACAGCTAAGGCTGCTGAGTCACAACTTTCATGGAATTTTTAGGGACATGTTGAACTGAATCAAAAGACACTATATGTATAAGTGTTGTCAAAAGGATGTATCTCAAATATATTAGGAAACGCTGATGTTATTGAGCTCAAACTGTCAGAAAAATTTTAACAGGATGTTGACCTAAATTGAGAAATACAATTTGGATCCAGGTTGGTTATCATAATGGTGGATCTGCAATATCTTCGAAATGGCCAAGGGTCTCAAGTTGAAACTGTAGTGTCTGTGTAAGAGATTCTATTTGGATATATTTGTCTTATACCCAGACGGGTAATAGGTCATTAAAATTAAATACCAAAAGTTCAATTGCCCTTCTCATGGCCCATACCCTTCTTACCCTTCTTAAGGCCCATAAGCCATATGATCTTATTGGCTCTCTGTCTTCGATCCTTTTCGCCGACAAGACAAGAAGGTTCAGAATCGAAAAGTGAGTTTAAAGTACCACATCCTCTTGACATTTGAAAGATATTAGAGAGAGACCAGCCCCCTCCTATGCTCTTTTCTAATACTCAGCCCCCAAAACCCCATAGACATGTGACGGAAATTTTGAGATAGCCATCTTGTTCTGAATAGTTGAAAGGTTCAATAAATATATCTCCAGGAATGGCTAGCCCCCCTTAAGTCCTGGGATATGCGCAAATTTTATAATGTAGAAGGGAAACACGTTTGATCTATGTAGACCGATTAGCTCGAAACTTCTGAAGATCGTTCTATGAGCCTAGAAAATTACACAATTTTGCTGAGAATAATGGGGCGAGGGTCCAAAATTGGCTCAGAAACTCTTTTCCTCTTGAGTTGTACTTCTAGTACGCTTTTACGGATTTTTCAGATCGTCATATTTGATCAAAAGAGCATTCTGGAAAACACACACTGACCTGAATACAAAAAGTGCCTCATTTAAAAATTATTTACAATATCTTGGACAGGGGCGGATCCAGGATTTTTTTAAGGGGGGGGGGGCGCAAAATAGGTTGATCCGATAAACTTGCGTTAGGAGCAAGTTTAATTAACGCAAACTTGAGTTAATTAAGTTAATTACACTAATTTAGACTCCGCTCGGGACCCCCCCCCCCTCTGGATCTGCCACTGATCTTTGGGGTGACCTAAGGGATCGAGTTAAACTTCGGGGTAGTATTTGAGAGTCAGAAGTAAAAGGAGAGGGGTTTTAGGTTAACCGAAAGACAGTACGTGCATACTGGTCTTTGAAATAGCATGTTCACAATGCCTTAGGAACGGCTTAGGTGATAGAGTTCTAGAGTCGAAAAAAAAATTGAGACTAATTAATTGTTCCACCTGCCCAACGAGCTGAAGAACAATAAGTTCATCGTAAATAAGGCCAGAAACACTTAGTGCGATAGCCCTACTAGCGATATTCTAGATACTGAACAAAATAATTCAAAAATACTTTTTTTAAGATATATCTTCAAAAATCATAGTGAGAACCAGATAAAGAACCAGTTCTCACTACTTTTTTGAAGATATGTCTGAAAATTTCCTGTTCGACACGCATTTGAGAAGTTCTCACTACTTTTTTGAAGATATGTCTGAAAATTCCCTGTTCGAAAAAAATATTTTTCAAAACGAGGTTGCGGCAGGAGGCCTCGAACGAGTCCGGTGATTTCGACTTGAATTTATCAAGTATTTTGAGCAATAGGTTGCATCAAGACTGGGCTGGGTAAATGTAGATAGAGAAAAGCCAAGACAGATAGTCCAAGTAATTGAGAGGCAAATGTTTAAATGGCTGGGGCACGGGTAAATGGCAGGAGTATGAATGACTCTCTTATTGGACACATACTTGTCAGGTTAGTTTTTGGAAAGGCATGCCTGCCTAGAGCCTTAGGCATGCTGATCAAGAATTCAAAAAAGAGGCAAACAAGGCAGACCCGCCTATGGTCTTAAGAAGGTTGACCAAGAATTTACAGTTGGGCTGGTGCGGAGAGGGGCCGAATCTCCCCTCACTCTTAGCATGGCCCTGAATGTAATATTGCAAAGCGGACAGAAATTTAAAAGAAAGTAAAACAAGAAAGTAAACGTAAAAGAAAGTAAAAGCAAGTAAGTAAAAGAAAGTGACTAAGAAAGTAAGTAAAAGAAAGTAAGTAAGTGAAAGAAAGTAAAAGAAGGTAAACTAAACAGCGATGATAAAACTGTAAAGTAGCCATAAATTATCTTTTTCAGATTTCTATCCTTTTAACCCCCCCCCTTTTCAATATATTTTTGATACTATCTTATTGAAAACTAGTTAGTATCTATGATGTCTTGAGACTCAAGCGTAAATAGGGATTGGTATTGAAGGGTGGTAGCCTGCCTAATAGTTAGGATATTTTCTGCTCCTTTAGACTCTAGTTACACTCTTTACCTTCATTAGATCAATCTCAAAATTTATTATTTTCATTTACTTTCTTGACAGAGACTTTTCAAACAGTGTTAACAGATGTTTGGTTTGAAGTTTTGCCACCATGAAAGTGAAAATGCACCAAAAACTGACAGTAAAAATGCGCCAAAAATTCTAGTGAAAATACACCGAATGAATAATTTTCCAGAAAAAATTTTACCGTGATTCACCGATTTGAAAGATTAGATGCAACCGCCTCAAAAAAGCCCCAAATGACGCAAATGTACCCCATCTGGCAAGTCTGTTTTCAGAGTATGAGATATAAAAGAAAATGGTAATCTAAGTCTGTTTTAGAACAATCCTCTGATGATCTTTCAAAATGGGGAGAAATAATGATAGATTTATGAAAATTTATTCCACTGCTTCAAAATTAGCTCATTTTCATATTTACATATTTCATATGTATTTCATATTTACATATGTATTTCATATTACATCATTTCATAAATATTTCATATTTACAGTGTCTTATGTTTGTTTTTAACATAAAAGCCATTAAGCTAAACAGACTAATTTCTAAGAGACCGTGGAAAAATTAAAGAATAGCAAATTTTGCTCCATTAAGCCTGACATTACAAAAAACTCAAGTCACTGCCATGACGTCATGCCTAAGCGTCTTATTTAAAACTTTCACACTTCTGAGATAAATACCAAAACTATTGGCAAAGCAATTCTAAAAAGGAGAATCAACAGGGTAATTACAGCATGAATGTGTATAGGAACAGTAGCGAAATTTTCTATGCTCTCCACTAAAAATATTTGAAACACATCAATCTGGAACTCTCTTCACGACTCCGCCTCTTCGTGCATGTACAATGACAAATGTTTAGCGCATTACGACTGGCGTGATCTGATCAAATGCTAAGTAGCAACTAAAACTATTGCTCTGACGTACTGGGAACTTCCCATTCAGTGCCCTATGATATTTGTCATTTTTGAAGAAACTTTTCCCCACTGTTCGTATATATATATTTATGCTATGAGGATAATGTATGTTCAATCGCAATTTGAACATCCTTATATGCATTGCCCAGCTCATCCTCCTTTCGAGGATCACTGATTTGCAAAACCATATCCAGGGGGAGGTGTTACAGGGCTCCCCAAAAAAGTCCGACTCCTAAAACGCAGTAAGAATGCATATAAGCAAATCGTTGATACATTTTTAAGTTTTATATAGTAAACCCCCATGCCCCAGAAATATAACCGTCCCCAAACAAAAATCATGGATACACTTGTGCTGATTTGATGTAGCAATTGCAGTTTTGAAGAATCAGCCCTAAGAAATCATCTTATTGAGTTTAAGAAATAAGAGCACAATACTCAAATTTGAAGGGAATTTTATGGATATCTGATTTTTTTTATGAAAATACAAAAAAAAATTCAATCTGGACCGGAGTGGGCATTTTTATAATTTCGATAAATGATTAATAGCACATAATGGTGATTTTCATTCTCTGGGTAGGGCAATCGACCACTTGGCCCCATTAGTCGCCTTGATATTTGAATGCGTTACTTGTATCTTAATCTAAGTATGATTGAACAGGGTCTAAAAGGAATGGAACGTCAAAAAACATAACATAGGACTACTAAAATAACAGCCTCTTTTGATCCATTAGGAGCACATTTTTTTTTATTTTTGAATCAATGAATTTGATTAGTGACGAAGTGTGGTAAATAAGTGTAAAACAAATAGAAGCAATTCAAAAAAACTACCTTTGATATTCAATTAAAATTAGTTTTGTTGCAATTACACCATAATGGCCTTTGAATGTAAGACCTGTATTAAGGAGTGCATTTGAACATCCCTTATCCACCCAAGCCCCATTATAAGTATGTATGAAAGGTCCTATACCCTCCATTGAAGATTGTTGACACATATCAGTCTAAACCTCTCTTCATGACTCTGCCTCTTTGTAGACGCGCAAAGACAAATGCTGAGCGCATTAAATATGCTGTGATCTGATTGGATTCCAAGAAACAACAGAAACTATTGCTCTGACGTACTGGGAACTTCCCAGTCAGCGCGCTATGAAGTGTGTCATTTTTGAAGAACTGTTTCGCTACTGTTTATACATACTTATACTGTGATGTAAACTTAACTTCCTCGGATTTAATCTGTACAAGATCACAGCTGATTATCCAGCTATCTGCTAGCTGAAACGCATATGGAAAACTAAGGGAATAACAACAATCATCACGTATCAACAATCCGACCAGAAATTATTACGTATATGAAGGGGATTACCCCCACCTCAAGACCACGCTCTTTGCGCTAAAGTTTTTTAGTACTTTAAAAAAAACTTCTTATTAATCTAATTAAACAAACCTTGTGTTTCAGATGTCGTTCTTAGAATTGGTACACAATTCAAACTTTAGGGTCAAGAGCGAGATCTTGAGGAGGGGGTAATCCCCTTTATATACGTAATAATATCTGGTCGTTTTAAGTTTTAATGTTGCTTCTTACTTTCAGTTGAAAAAACTTGTTTTTTATTTAATTTCTAATCGTTTTTTGAGTAATGCCAAGAAATCTGGCCTCAACTCCTCGGAGAAATCCCTCTCCCCGCGGAAGCATCCTCTAGACAATTCAACCCCGGTGAAAGTTTACTACTACTAATCATATTAACAACTTACCGCAGCACGGTGAAAAATTACCCCGGACAATCACCCTTAACAACTACATGCGTAAACTTGATACGGAAATGAGAAAGCATGACATAAAAAAGGTAGGAATTCTGGCATAATTCCCCTGACAAGTTCATCCCCTGGAAACTTCCATCGCCCTGGAAAATTCCCCTGGGGAAAACCCCCATCAGATAATTCCCCCTCCCCCCCCCCCGCACCCGGAAATGTATACAAACTTCCCAATAAAAAAAAACTATACGTAAACAATGGGAAAGTTGTATAACTTAAAGACATTTACCCTGGGGCCATGGGGAGGGGGTCATGTATCCAAAGGCATAGTAATTGGGCCTTTCAACTATGATGAACAAAATTCTGATTTCACAATTTTGGTCGGACAATTTTGTGGAAAAAAGTAGCGGGCATAGTTGCCCTCCAGTATTTTTGGTCACTTAAAACGGGTACTAGAGCTTTTGATTTCCGTTGCAATGAGCCCTCTCACGATATTCTAGGACTGCTGGGTAGATATCCCTGAAAAAAAAAAAACAACAACAAATAAACACACATTCGTGATCTTTCTTCTATCAAAAATACAAAATTCCACATTTTTGCAGATAGGAGCCTGGAACCTCTACAATAAAGTTTTCTGATACCCTGAATCTGAAGGTGTGATTTTCATTTAGATTCTATTACTTTTAGGGGATGTTTCTCCCTTTTTTAGAAAATAAGGCAAATTTTCTCAGGCTCTTAGTCTTTCATGGGTAAGACTGAACTTACTACAACTTAAACATTTGAAATCAGCTTAATGAGCCGATTCTTTTGATATATCTATTAGTAAATTCAATTTTTTAGAGTTTCGGCTACTATTGAGCCGGGTCACTCCTTACTTACAGTTCACTACCAAGAGCTGTCTGATAAGAGGGCGTGGTTACTTGGGCTCAAGACACCATTCAAATAGTCTTCAGTGGTTTTTCAAGAGTGGTGTTTTGTCAAAACAATGAAAGCTTTTTAATTTTTGGTTCCTCTAAAACAAAGAAGAAAAATTCCAATTCTTGTCTTGAGGTAATTTCTGTGAGTTCACAAAAAACTCTCAATTTAATTCCTTTATTACTTGGGCTGAATAAAAATTGAAAATTAGGGAATATTTCAGATTCTATCTTGAAAGGTTTCTATTTTTCCCGAAAAAAATTCTGTACTTTCCAAAGTATAAATTTTTTCAAAGAAGAAATTCATCGTTAATGAACCATTCGGTTCATTAAAAATGTCTTTTCTGTTCAAAAATTGTTTCATTTCTTGTATAAACAAGTTGATTTCACTACTCTCTATTTTTTTTTTCTAGATGCGGTGTTTAAATTGTAAATCACAAAAAAAAGAAAAGAAAATTGAGAACATAATTTATTTTATAGAGGCCAACGAAAATACTTCACGAAATAAAATGGAATATAATAGAAAAATAATAATGGAATAATAAAAAAAAATAATGGAAACATAATGAAAAAACAGAAATTGAAGGACAATGTCTCAGAGGGACAACCACTTCCTCTCTTCAGCGCAGCAAGACAAGGTTAGAAAGAAACACGTTCACATTTTCTGAACGAAAATGCTAACGAAACAATAGCGCTGAGGAAAAGAGGCTAAGAACAATTATTTTACCCCCACCTCACAAAGATTAGGGGGTGGGGCTAATGCAAAGCGTGTTAGCTACAATAATTCTGCATATTATGAAGTAAGAATTGTTTCCTAACTTCACACTGTCCAAATACTTTACCCATAACCCCCCCCTAATTTCTAAACACAGAGCCAAAATTATACAAGTCCAATGTATTCTGTCACCCGTTTGTTGTCTTTGTGGCTATGAAAGTGATTTTCTTAGATCTTAAATTCAAATCAAGAACTTCAGTGTGTTCTGAATAATTAACAAGTGCCACATAAGCTAAAATATATACCTCCAACGGACATCTTTTTTATTACTTAAGTCGTGGCGTTAGGTATATTTAAAAATCTGATTGATTTGCCGCTAGTCTTGATAATAATAATCTGAATTCAAATTACATCATTCATTATTTTTGGCTAACAAAAATAACAAACAGATTGGGATGGAGGAGGAACGTGCGTAGCTGTGTTGGCCTGAGGTGGCTTGGTGCTACGGCAAGTTATTAGTAGAAGTAGTGGCGTTGATATCATGTTTGGCACCTCTTCGATGCTTTTTGTCAGTTTGGAACTTTTTTGAACCCTTTTGGATATTAAACAAATCATTGGCTCAACCATTTTTACAACAATTTAGCAACTCTTTGGAACGTTTTGGCATTTTTTGAAGTTGTGCCCCATTCGAAATTTTCAGAAAAACAATCATCTGTAGACAGGGGCGTTCTGAGGCTCATTTTATTGGGAGGGCAATCTTCGTAAATTTTACCGAATCGCTACCTGATTTATGCCGAATTTTCTGCAGAAATCAAGAATTTTTCTAAATTTCGGCCGATTTTAAAAAAATTCTGCCGAAATGTTTGTCTTTGACGAAAATTTTACCGAATACCAAAAAAGCTAGGGGGAGGCACGCCCCTCCCGGCCTTTGAGGACGCCCCTGTCTGTAGATGCATTATCATCCTTCCCCCTCGACCTTTGTATATCTACTATTTCAATTCCGATACAAAATAGGTATTTAAACCGAAATAAAATGTTAATTTATGCAATATGTGACAAAATAGAAAAATGTTTTGCCAAAATTAATACAAATTCTACTTTGTTTTACTTGAGTAATATGTTGCATAAAATGCAATCTATTAGTTGTATAGTTTATAAACATCAAAATAGAAAAATATAATATAGCCTACATTTCATAGGCAGCGCGCCAGCGCTGCCTAAGTAAAGAACGATGTGGGCACAATGTGTTTTTTTTTGGTTTTTCTCCATACCCGGGCATTTCGTATCGAAGGAGTTGTCGTAGAAACTTCGAAAAGGGCTCATTCGATTGGAAATTGGAGTGACCAGTGCCCTTTTTAATAGTCGAAAGTGATTAGGGGGTAACTAGCCCCCCCCCACACACCCATCATACCACCAAACACATCCAACAAAAATTTTGAGATAGCCATTTTGTTCAACAAAGTTGATTTCCAAATAGAAAATATGTTTTTGAGGAGGACACTCCCGCACAACCCTCAGGGCAAGGTTTTTAAGTTATGCCCTGGGGGCATATAAGGTTTTTATAGAAGAAGTTGTCGTAGAAACTTCAAAATAGGCTCATTCGATTGGAAATTCAAAGGACAAGTACCCTTTTTAATAGTCGAAAGTGAATGGAGGGTAACTAGCCCCCCCTACGCCAATAATTCCCCCAAACACATCCAATCAAAGTTTTGAGATAGCCATTTTGTTCAGCGTAGTTGATTTCCGCATAGAAAATATGTTTTTGAGGAGAACACTCCCCCACAACCCTCAGGGCAAGGGTTTTAAGTTATGCCCTGGGGACATACAAGGTTTTTATAGAAGGCGTTGTCGTAGAAACTTCAAAACAGGCTCATTCGATTGGAAATTCAAAGGACTAGTACCCTTTTTAATAGTCGAAAGTGAATGGAGAGCAACAACTACCCCCCCCCCCCCCTACGCCCATTGTAAGATGGGCCCTCGGGCATATAAAGTTTTAATTGAAAGCGTTGTCCTAGAAACTTCAAAAGGACTAATTCAATGGGAAATTGAAAGAGCTAGTGTCTTTTTAATAGTTAAAAGTGATTGGATAGCGACTAACGCCCCTCTCATTCCAACCATTTTCCAAAACACATCCAATCAAAATTTTGAGATATCCATTTTGTTCAACGTAGTTGAACGTTCTGGAAATTAGGTCTTTTATGATGATAACCCCCTCAGAGCCCTCAGTGCAAGGGTTGTAAGTTATGCCCCGGGGGCAAATAATGTTTCGAATAAGGCTCGAAATCGAAAGACTTGAAATTTTTATATAGTAAAGATTGTTGTGGGTATAAAGTATTATTTTTTTTGTTGTTGTTGTTTAAACCAGGGCATTTTGTATTGAAGGAGCTGTCGCAGAAACTTCGAAAAGGGATCATTCGATTAAAAATAGAAAGGGCTGATGCCATTTTTAATAGTCGAAACTGATTGGAGGGAAACTAATCCCCCTCCAAAACCCACCCTCCCGTTTGACTTTATGTTTAAAAACTAAATGCTGCAATAAGATTAAATCAAAATGCACTGTGTTAATGCTAATTCCCAATAAGGCATCTCAGCAGTTACCCAAGAACGATTGAGAGTATTATGTTCAAACTTTCGGGGCTACTTCTGCTCTTAAAATTTAACTACATCAAAATAGCGTAAGTGTATCCAAGCTATCAAAGAAAGTAAACAGATTTTTTTGCGAATTGTATCAAGTTTTCCACTTCTGGTGAACTAGAGGAGGTATGAAACTAAATTAAACACTACTATTTGTGTCCAAATTTTTAAAAGGGTGTTTGTTGTTAAAAACTGCTAAAAAATTTTCTCCAGCATACAAATAGCAGGCCAAACTATAAATTCTTAAAAAACAAAAAGATTTAAAGTATTATTTTCTTTTTCCCTGAAAAGACTATGTAAATATAAAACAAACTGAAATTAATTAAAAAAAACTTTTTCCACAAAATAAGTTTTTCAAAGAAAAGTAAAGAACTCCATTAACCAAAAAATGAGCAAAAATAAAATCAAATAATCTACCAAGTGTGAAACTACCACAAATCATCATCGATAAATAAATGAAACCCAAAACGAACAGAAATTACAACAAATAACCGAGTGAAACTCAAAACAAGCAGAAATTCACATAAGTCGGGCTCAAAACCCCTATGCCTTCCCAAGGCCAGAACATAAATTGCACTTTACTGACAAAAATACAAATGAATGTGCATTGTCGGTTTAATATACATATACTGTTATCTTGCAATCAAAATGTTAGTTTTGTTTGATTTATTAAAGTTATAAAAGTAAAAACATTCATATTTTTTTCAGTAAAGTGTAAATTATGTTCTGGCCTTGGGAAGGCATAGGGGTTTTATCTGCAGCACCATGCACGGAAATAGGGATTCTCCGGGGAGAATAAAGACACTAAAAAAACGAAGACAATTCTTTTTTTTTGGGGGGGGGGGTGGGGTGGGGTGAGCCAACAATAAAGAATAAAAATTGTATTTTATAATTTGAATAAGAAGTACCAAAAACGTTAAGAAAGCTGAGGATTCCAAGGACAATTGGACCCCAAGGCCGGCCCGAAGAGATTTCTAAATTAGAAGTAACCTTATTTGCCAATATATTGCCATAATATAGAAAAATGCGCAAGATTTCAAACAATAAACCTTTCAAGAATCAAGATATAATATTAAAACTGAATAAACAAATTAAATTCCCAGTTCTTAATATGCTTTGACTACCAATAATTCGCTCTTATAATTTCGGACTATGCACCAAGATGAAACTGAAAATACTCTAATGGTAATTTCTAAGGAGCAATATTCACTGCTTATAGTTTCCCCCATATATATACCATAAATACCATAAATCAGCCATTGAAAAGTGTCTATTCCCTCGGTATTTAGATAAATCTAGTAGACCTTAAATGAAATGTTAATGCGCTGCTAGTGCCCCGACTGAAAACAGTTAATGGTAATTCATAAGGAGCAACTTTTCCTGCTTATAGTTTACCCCATATATACCATAAATACCATCAATCAGCCATTGAAAAGTGTCTATTCCCTCGGTATTTAGATAAATCCAGTAGACCTTAAATGAAATGTTAATGCGCTGCTAGTGCCCCGACTGAAAACAGTTAATGGTAATTCATAAGGAGCAACTTTTCCTGCTTATAGTTTCCCCCATATATATACAATAAATACCATCAATCAGCCATTGAAAAGTGTCTATTCCCTCGGTATTTAGATAAATCCAGTAGACCTTAAATGAAATGTTTATGCGCTGCTAGTGCCCCGACTGAAAACAGTTAATGGTAATTCATAAGGAGCAACTTTTCCTGCTTATAGTTTCCCCTATATATACCATAAATACCATCAATCAGCCATTGAAAAGTGTCTATTCCCTCGGTATTTAGATAAATCTAGTAGACCTTAAATGAAATGTTAATGCGCTGCTAGTGCCCCGACTGAAAACAGTTAATGGTAATTCATAAGGAGCAACTTTTCCTGCTTATAGTTTTCCCTATATATACCATAAATACCATCAATCAGCCATTGAAAAGTGTCTATTCCCTCGGTATTTAGATAAATCCAGTAGACCTTAAATGAAATGTTTATGCGCTGCTAGTGCCCCGACTGAAAACAGTTAATGGTAATTCATAAGGAGCAACTTTTCCTGCTTATAGTTTCCCCTATATATACCATAAATACCATCAATCAGCCATTGAAAAGTGTCTATTCCCTCGGTATTTAGATAAATCCAGTAGACCTTAAATGAAATGTTTATGCGCTGCTAGTGCCCCGACTGAAAACAGTTAATGGTAATTCATAAGGAGCAACTTTTCCTGCTTATAGTTTCCCTATATATACCATAAATACCATCAATCAGCCATTGAAAAGTGTCTATTCCCTCGGTATTTAGATAAATCCAGTAGACCTTAAATGAAATGTTTATGCGCTGCTAGTGCCCCGACTGAAAACAGTTAATGGTAATTCATAAGGAGCAACTT
The DNA here is from genome assembly GCF_049724085.1 of Artemia sp. Qi Xiang Cuo. Taxonomy (NCBI): domain Eukaryota; kingdom Metazoa; phylum Arthropoda; class Branchiopoda; order Anostraca; family Artemiidae; genus Artemia; species Artemia sp. Qi Xiang Cuo. The sequence goes on from NC_142810.1 coordinate 51,229,920, forward strand.
TTCCTGCTTATAGTTTTCCCCATATATATACCATAAATACCATCAATCAGCCATTGAAAAGTGTCTATTCCCTCGGTATTTAGATAAATCCAGTAGACCTTAAATGAAATGTTAATGCGCTGCTAGTGCCCCGACTGAAAACAATTAATGGTAATTCATAAGGAGCAACTTTTCCTGCTTATAGTTTCCCCTATATATACCATAAATACCATCAATCAGCCATTGAAAAGTGTCTATTCCCTCGGTATTTAGATAAATCCAGTAGAACTTAAATGAAATGTTAATGCGCTGCTAGTGCCCCGACTGAAAACAGTTAATGGTAATTCATAAGGAGCAACTTTTCCTGCTTATAGTTTTCCCTATATATACCATAAATACCATCAATCAGCCATTGAAAAGTGTCTATTCCCTCGGTATTTAGATAAATCCAGTAGACCTTAAATGAAATGTTTATGCGCTGCTAGTGCCCCGACTGAAAACAGTTAATGGTAATTCATAAGGAGCAACTTTTCCTGCTTATAGTTTCCCCTATATATACCATAAATACCATCAATCAGCCATTGAAAAGTGTCTTTTCCCTTAGAATTTGGATAGATTCATCTATTAGACGTTAATTGAAACGTTAATGCGCTGCCAGTGTCCCAACGGAAAATGCTCTAATGGTAATTTATAATGGTAATTTACTGTCATTGCACATAGTCACTGCACTGTAACTGCACGATAAATACCATCAACCAGCCATTAAAAAGGGTTTTTCCCTTCACATTTTGCTGTGTTTCACCACTTACCTGTTTTACCTCAATATTCCGGTTATTACTAGAGCTATATTTAGAAATATAGGATTACTTACGTCACAGACTTGACGTCATAGATTTAAAATAATTGAATTAAAGAATACTTTTTACCATGACGCTATACGAAAGCATCCTGGTATTCTTCTATTAAATGGACTCTTTTAAATAGTGCTAGTTTGGTTAATGCTAATGAAATAAAATAAAATAGGATGAATATATAATAGTTTAGAAACAAATTTGGGCTATATATTTATACATTAGGGGGGTGGGGGTAAAGCATAGCGTATATTAAATACGCAACCTAACCTAGGTACCTTCCCCCCTAAACTCCAAAAAAAATCCCCAAAAAGAAACACTTTTAATATCTTAAGCGCAATTACAACCACACTATATATTGTATTTCTCTACAGCGGTGTCTTGAATCATCCCGTAAAAACGGGTTTTTTCGTCGCATCTCCAGTTTGACATTCCATATACACTGGATAAAAGAGTCCGTTTAATAGAAGAGTACCAGGATGTTCTCTGTTTTTGTTGTACTTTATTGATAACAGTCTCAAATTAAAACCATCACTAACTTGCTAGGTTTAAGTTTTTATTTTTGGGTTTTATTTCATAAAAAAAACTACGCTAGGGAACAAACACTACGCTAGGGAACAAAAGTGTTTATTAAAAAGAAGTACCATTCTATATTAAATTAAATAAAAAAAAACAAGTTTTTTAAACTGAAAGTAAGGAGCGACATTAAAGCTTAAAACAAACAGAAATTATTCCGCATATGAAAGGGGCTGTCCCCTCCTCAATGCCTCGCTCTTTACGCTAAAGTTTTTTATTGTTTTAAAAAATAAAGTTGTGAGACAGAGTCTAACTTTAGCGTAAAGATAAATGATGTATGAAGTAATGATGCTAGGATTGTTTTGAAAGAATTTCCACTTTTTTGGTTTTATTGGTCGCATGTTGTTGTGAGTCTTTTTTCTTTTATATATTTTTGTCTTGCTGAGGACGGCCCTTGGACATAGGGCCGAAATATTCATTCAAATTATCTCCACTGTCTTACAAAAAGATTGCCCTTTTGTTCTTCGTACTTTTGTTGTTTGTCATGGAAACTTCCTTCATGAACAGATCCTCCAACATAACCCCCGACCCCCCCCCACTACCAGAAAAAACCCTCCTGAAAACTTCTGTATACTTCCCAGTAACCAATACTATATGTTAACATTGCGTAAAGTTCATAACTTTTAGTCCTCCCCCTGGGGACTTTGGGGAATTGAGTCATCCTAAAAGACATATTTATCATATTTTCGAGCATGCTGAATAAAATGGCTATCTCAAAATTTTGATCGGGTGACTTTGGGAAAACAATAAGCGTGGGAGGGGGCCTAGTTGCCCTCCATTTTTTTGGTCACTTAAAAAGGGCACTAGAACTTTTTACTTCCTTTCTAATGAGCCCTCCCGTGATATTCTAGAACCACTGGTTAGGTATGATCACTACGTGAAAAAAAAACAACAAATAAACACATCCGTGATCTTTCTTTTGGCAAAAAATACAAAATTCCACGTTTTTGCATATAGGAGCTTCAAACCTCTACAGTAGGGTTCTTTGATACGCTGAATATGATGGTGTGATTTTCATTAAGGTTCTATAACCTTTAGGGGGTCTTTCCCCCTTTTTTTTGAAAATCAGCCACATTTTCTCAGGCGCGTAACATTTATTGGGTAGCACTAAACTTGATGAAAGTTACATATTTAAAATCAGCATTGAAATCTGATTCTTTTGGTGTATCTATTAGTATCAAAAACCGGTTTTCTGGAGTTTCTGTTACCATTGAGCCGGGTCGCTTCTTACTTACAGTTCGTTACCACTAACTGTTTGAAAGACCCATACGTAAGGCTAGCTTCTTTATTCCTTAAAACCGGTCGTTGACTTCGATAGTTTTTCTATTCAGTTAAGACCAAGGAAGTAAGATGTCCAGGCGCAGACGCAAAAGGGGGAAATACCTCTCTAGGTTTCCAAATGTTAACGGTTATTTCCGTCTTTAATTTATTTTATATCATGTTTGGCACCTCTTCGATGCTTTGCCATTTTGTCAGTTTTGAACTTTATTGAACCCTTTTGGATATTAAACACATTTTTGAAAAAATCCTTTTACAATAATTTTGCATCTCTTCGGAACGTTTTGGCACTTTTTAAGTTGGGCCACATCCGAAAATGTTATAAAAAAATCTTTTTACCCCCTCCCCCTTTACCTCTTCAGGTCTGCTATTTTAATTCCTTTACAAAACTGGTATTTAAACGGAAATAAAATTTTGATTTATGTAATATGTGACAAAATAGAAGAATATCGGTGCTTTGTCAGAATTATTAGAAACTCTACATCGTTTACTTTGGTAAAATTGTGCATAACATTTAATCTATTAGTTGTACAGTTTATAAACATCAAAATGATAAAATATAATTTAACCTACCTTGATAAGTAGACTCGAAGATGGTTATGTGTCTGATTTTGCCTTGTATTTTCTCAAACAATTTTTTCCTCATTCATCAAATTAATTAACAATTTTTACCACATTTTGTCTTACATAATTGTAAGCGAAGCATTTCCTTATTTGCCAAACGGTCAATATTAAAAGATTAACAAAAACAGAAATTGAAGAAACATACAAAAAAGACATACAAACAGAAACATACAAAACATAAGAAACATACAAAAAAGAAACATACAAACAGAAAAAAAGAAACATCAAAATCCTATGCCTCTTTAACTTAGAATTAACGGGAAAATAGTTTGTTCGGCCAATTTTTATATTCTGGTACAAAACCTTGATTTTCAAATAAAAATGATTTCCCAAAAGTGCTTGTCGACTAAAATTTTTTTTTTTTTTAAATAACATTATATAAAAATAAAAAAGCTTTCTGATTATGTGTTAACACAAAAAAAACAACTTCTTAGAACATTTTACGAGCAATTTTTATTGCAATACATAAAACACTCTCAATTGACTCCATTGTTTGCTTCGAGCTTGAATAGATGATAATTGAACAAAAAAAAGAAGATTTCAGCTATTGTTTCTTTAGGAATGTTTCATTTCTGTTGTTCTAAGAATTTCAAAAACAGAAATTTCAAGATCGAAGTCAAACGATCCACTCTATGCATGACTTGTTATTTAAAAGCTTGTATATATTTCCAGAGAAATGATAAGAATTCTACTAGGGCTGTTAATGATAAAGGACGAAGGGGAAACGGGGTCATTAATATGAAAATAAAGGATAGTATATTCTGACTATTTATGCACAATCATGGATGAAATAAGATAAATTAAAAAAATGGAAGGACATATCTTTCTTGAAAGTTAGTTCAAAAGGAAATTTTAATTTAACGACTCTTTGCAACTCTTTGTCAAGATAATATTAACGAGGGGTTGTCCACTTTCCAACCTTTGGTGTACATCACGGAGCATTACATGACACATTTCTACCCTGCCACATCTCTTCGCACCGTGCACCTCACACTTAGCCATGATCCCCCACAAAAATATCTTGAGTTTCAGTGTGGAGGGAGATTTGGAGAGAGAAATTGAGGGGGGTTTCAATTGAAATTCAGCTGAAATAGCCCAAAAATCCTTACGAATCAGGGGTATGCTTTGCAGAAGACTGGGTAATATATACGCGATGCAGGCACATAAGACATAGCGTTACGTGAGACAGACAATAAAGGGCCCATTACTATATCTTTTTGTTGAAACTAGATATGTTTATGAATGCTACTACTACTACTACCACTGCTACTACTACTACTACTACTACTACTACTACTACTACTATATATAACTACTACTAAAGCTTATGCTGATGCTACTACTACTATTACTACCACTACTACTACTACTACTACTACTGCTACTGCTACTACTACTACTACTACTACTACTACTACTACTACTACTACTTCAACTGTTATTGCTACTAATACTACTACTACTACTACTAATACTAATACTACCACTAGTACTATTACTACAACTACCACTACTAGTACTACTACTACTACCCTACCACTACTACTACTATTACTGCTACTACTACTGCTACTGAAAATGCTACTACTACTACTACTACTAATACTACTACTACTACTACTACTTCTACTACTACTACTACTACTTCTACTGCTACTACTACTACTACTACTACTACTACTACTACTACTACTACTACTACTACTACTACTACTAATACTACTACTACTACTATTACTACCACTACCACTACTACTACTACTACTACTACTACCCTACCACTACTACTACTATTACTGCTACTACTACTGCTACTGAAAATGCTACTACTGCTATATATATACTGCTGCTATATATATACTCTGCTTATTTATATATATATATATATATATATATATATATATATATATATATATATATATATATATATATATATATATATATATATATATATATATATATATATATATATATATATATATATATATATATATATATATATATATATATATATATATATATATATATGTATGAATATATATTTATATATATATTAACTAAAGTATGAATATATGGTATTAAATTATAAGGAGAGAAAGAGCCATCAGCCCTAGCCCTCAATCAAAACGGGTAGTCATTAGCCTAACAACCATAGAACCTACCCAGTCTCCTTGATGATTGTTGGAAGATGATCTAAGTGTTGCTTTCGTTAGTAAATTTTTTTATATCTCTATTTATTTATCTCTTGTACATCAAGTTAACTTGAAAAGGGAAAATAGAAAAGAAAACAACAGCAAAAGGTTAAGGAGAGAATTATCAGCTAGCGTAAAAAAATATTTACATTAAGAAGGAAAATTGGATTAAAAAAATACTACTTAAAATCTAGAAAAATCATGTTGAATCTTGATTTTAAATCGTAAGCACTTTTGTAAAAACAATTTTGTAAATGGATTAAATTAAAAAGTTTTCTATGTCATTTGATAAATGCCTTCTTGAGTTAAAAATCTACTACTACTACTCGTATTAACAACTCACTGCAGCACCAAGCCACCTCAGGCCAGCCCATTTGTGCACGCTTCTCCAAACACAATCCATACAAATCTCCCCTCTTTACCCCCTCCCATGAGGTTGCAATTTCCTCTGAATCCTTCTTTATGACGTCATCCCACCCAATTCGTATGACATCTGCTTTCCGTTTGAAAAAAAAATAGTCTTGGACAGCTTGTCATCCTTCATCCACTCGCCATCTCAACCATTCCTTTGTTAAAGCATTAGAAAATATGATAGAAATACGTTTTTGGTGTAGATTGTTTTTTGAAATACACAGAGTCAAGCTGGTACATGTTACTATACAAATAATCCTTAGATAAGTCCTCTGGAATACATTTAACATGATTTTCTCAGCCTTTTGACTACTGTCATTACTGTCTCTTTCAGTATTATAATCTTGGTCCGCAGATTTGTCTTCCTATTCTTTCAAGTATTTTCCAAATTTTTTATTATCATTTCATCCACTATCTTTACTAGTAATACCACCCAGGTATCGGAACCTATCTATTCACTTGATCAATCTTCTTGTTACCCAGCGTCACCTCTTCGCCTTCAATTGTTCCTAAACTAAGCAAAAGCCTTCTTTACAGTAATCTGGCCTATTCTAGAACCCTAAACTCACTCAACTAAAAAATTATTAGTCTTAAAAAAAGATAACCAAAACAATATGATTTTGAATAATTCAAAAAGGGAAAACTTTTCAAATATATTTTAGTATTTGTAACGGACAAGCGACACATAGTCCCTAAAAGAATCAGGCGGCAGTACTCCTGCTCCTTTTCTCACTTTCTTCTCTTTTTTGATGCTCTTTTTCTGTTCGTGATCCGGTAAAAAAAAAATAACCAAAACAATATGATTTTGAATAATTCAAAAAGGGAAAACTTTTCAAATGTATTTTTGTATTTGTAACGGACAAGCGACACATAGTCCCTAAAAGAATCAGGCGGCAGTACTCCTGCTCCTTTTCTCACTTTCTTCTCTTTTTTGATGCTCTTTTTCTGTTCGTGATCCGGTTGAATTTTGATATGACCTTTTTTTTATTCGTCTTCGGTTTTAATGCAGCTCTTTACTTTTATTTGAAAAAGCAGTAGTCTTGCTCCTTTTCCTCTTCTTCTTTTCTGCTCCTTTCGATGCTCCTTTTCTGTTCGTGATCCGGTTGAATTTTTGTATGACCTTATTTTTACTCGTCTTCGGTTTTAATGCAGCTCTTTACTTTTATTTGAAAAAGCAGTAGTCTTGCTCCTTTTCCTCTTCTTCTTTTCTGCTCCTTTCGATGCTCCTTTTCTGTTCGTGATCCGGTTGAATTTTGATATGACCTTTTTTTTACTCGTCTTCGGTTTTAATGCAGCTCTTTACTTTTATTTGAAAAAGCGGTAGTCTTGCTCCTTTTCCTCTTCTTCTTTTCTGCTCCTTTCAATGCTCCTTTTCTGTTCGTGATCCGGTTGAATTTTTGTATGACCTTATTTTTACTCGTCTTCGGTTTTAATGCAGCTCTTTACTTTTATTTGAAAAAGCAGTAGTCTTGCTCCTTTTCCTCTTCTTCTTTTCTGCTCCTTTCGATGCTCCTTTTCTGTTCGTGATCCGGTTGAATTTTGATATGACCTTTTTTTTACTCGTCTTCGGTTTTAATGAAGCTCTTTACTTTTATTTGAAAAAGCGGTAGTCTTGCTCCTTTTCCTCTTCTTCTTTTCTGCTCCTTTCAATGCTCCTTTTCTGTTCGTGATCCGGTTGAATTTTTGTATGACCTTATTTTTACTCATATGCGGTTTTAATATAGCTCTTGACTTTTCTTCGAAAAACTTCTTTTTCAAAACGTTTTCAAAATCAATTAAAATAAAGAATAAAAAAATAATATGTGATAGGGTCATTTTCTTTAGTATTTCAATTATAAATTATTTACAGCTGTTTATTTTTTTGACAAGTGTGTTCTTAGATATGACACTGTGCACTTTCATTGAGAGGCATAATTGTATAATTTCTGGAATTATAAATTATAACGAGAAAATTTGACGCTAGAAAGAAGCTTCTGTTGGTACATAAGTGGATTAGTTTCAAGGCTATAAATTACAATTCAATGCTCAGCCAAGCACGTCCGGTCTGTTCAAGTCTGTTCAACATGAACGAATTAAAGATGTTAATAATACTTGGCTTTCATAGAATGGTCCAAGGACCCCCTGGTCGCCAAAAGAAGTATTCTTAGCAATTTATGAGAATGAATTCATTATTATAATGTTAATTAGGTGAGCATATGAATTACTGACCAATGAGCAGGGGGAGGGGGGGGGGCATAAGTGAATTGACAATCAAGTGTTCAAGTTTTTTAAACATATTTTTATCTTATAAGCTATTAGGTCAACCATATAGTCATAAAATTGTTCAAAATACGTTAAATTGTTGAATTAAAATAAAATAAGTTTTAGAAAAATACTAATGAAAATAAAAAAATAAATGATTAAGGTATTTTTATGACCTAACACGCAGGCCATATTCAGGAGAGAGAGAGGGGGGCATGGTTTTGTACCACTCCCCATGAACTGTTTGTCCGACTTTTAAAAACATAACTAAAATGAATATAAACAAATGTTTGATGTTTTTAACTTTTTTTGCTGCCCCCCCCCCACCAAAAAAATATTTTGTCATCCCCGCTCTCCGAAAAAAATCCTGGATACGACTCTGCCTGACACCATATATGACATAAAAATGTTCTGTAATCACAAATATCCTATTATATATGAAATAATGAAGGAGAATCAAACCCATTCAAGAAGAAAAAAAACTCCTCCAGAGAATTGGGGCTGGGAAACATGTATGTAGGTAGATTGTGCTGTATCTTAATCAGAAAATTTCTTAGAGAACTATCAGAACACGACGTACTTTGAGTAGGAAAGAAAAATCGGTACTTATCGGTTAGCACAAGAACCAACAAGAACCACATATATAATCTCAAAGATCCTAATGAAAATCATGTTTCCTCTGCCTAGTGAGGTTTTGCTCACTCCATGAAAAATATTTAAACTTCAGTTTTTTGGGGTTGAAGGGACAAAAAAAGGTACCTAGGCTAGGTTAGGTTACGTATTTAATATATGCTATGATTACCCCCCCCCCTAATGTGCAAATATATATCCCAAATTTATTTATTATATTTTCATCATCATATATATTATATTTTCATCATATTTTGTTTTATTTCATTAGCATTAACCAAACTTCACTTTTCGCGTGTGTTCCAGCTAACCGATAAGCACCGAAAAATCACTCCTCTAAGACGCTAATTACCCAAGGACGCCAAGGTTCCGGTTTCCGACGCTTATGGGCACTTTCTACGGTGAGTATATCATTAAGCCCAAAATAGGGGTCTTCCGTGATTATATTCTAAGAAATGAAAAGACAAGAAAATAGGTCCAATAGATCATTTTATTGAAATATATTATAGATGACATATATATTATGTATGTCATATAATAAGGCATATATTATGGCATATATTATGTATTATGTATATACGGTATATATATTATAAATGACAACCAAAAAGTCAAGCAAGCTGAATGTTATTTATCAACAAGTCGAATTAATCTGAACTATGAAGGGCATTATCATTGCCAAAGGGCATAAAGATTGCATTACCGAAGGGCATAAAGACGTATGAACTTTCTAATGTTGAAATCGTATGATCTCAGAATTCATTCCGGTCTAGACCTAAATCAATTTGTAGAAAATACAACTTTTAAAAGGTAGAACAAATACATAAAAAGGAAGTTTTGACAAAATATAATAAAATCAAATGATAAAATTAAGAGACAAAAAGAGGAAAATTTTCACATAGCCAAAAAAAAAAAAAAAAAACAACAACAACAGAAAGATAAGAATTTACCAAATGAAAATATAGGGAAAATGGGTATAACATTTCAAAACAAAGTAGTGTGCAGAAAGAGAAAAACAACAAACTTTAAAAAATCAAAAAAATCAGAATATTTTGATTTCAATATTCACCCATCTGGAAACCTTTATTATTAGAAAAAAATGAATTGAGTTAAATTAAACATGACAACTTCGGTAAAAACTTACCGGTCCTTTGGAAGTCCTTACTTTTGTCCTTGGTAAGAACTTCAGTCCTCGCTAAGAAGTCTTCAACGCTAAAAACAGTACTTTTTATCTGTATAAACCATTCGCCCCTTTTTCTTAAGCGCTAAGGACGACTTACGGACTTAGCAGAAGTCCTTACCGCAATGTCTTTTTCCTTTTTTCTTTTTTGGTCACTGGCCATAAAATATTCCCGCTCGATTTCTTTATTATATTTCTTCGGTTATAGTCGAGCGTTACGCACAGCAAATGTGGCCTCAGAACGTTTTTGTAGATACAAATGTGTGAACTTGAGATTTTTTTTATTATAAGAATTTTAAAATTTAATTCATTCTTGTCCTAAATGTGGAAATTCAAAGAAAAATATGCAAAGTAGAATAGATATTTGAGTGTTCCACTTTTTAAAGCGCAAAGATTTTTGAAATTATTCCACTATTGTCAGAAATCTAATTACACAGAAACCTTTAGAAAGCAGAGAAGATACACATACTTGAGCGTTCTGGTTTCTCAATCATAGAATTTTATACTATTTTTCAGTCCATCCTAAATTTTAATAGCAAAAAAAACCTCTGAAGGGCAGAAGAGATAACGTTTTTGTATTTTCTAATTTTTAAAGCGTAAGATTTTCAAATTTTTTTCAGTCTTGTCCAAAATATAATTATAAGAAAAACTTTGGAAGGTACAGTAGATACATATATTCGAGCTTTCTAATTTTTTATATCGTAATATTTCCAAATTTATATCAGTCTTGTCCAAAATCTAATTTCTTTTTATTGGCTTTTCAAGCGAGAGCAAGTCGCAAGAAACGGTCATCAGGCCAAACATTTGAAAATGAACTTTATTGCCAGCAATCAAATTCCAAAAGAAACAAGTCTAGAAAAAAGACGAATTTCCAAGAGACTCCAATCTTCCCTAAATGTAACCCATTTGATTGCAAACTCAGATCAAAAATACAATATGTAAATGGTCGTTTGACCAAGCAAGCCTGCTTCCAGTTGACCTCGTAAATTCATTGCCTCTTTTTGACCGTTTTCTCTGAGAGCAACGATTTTTTCAATGAGCTTCAAAAGAAAAGTGGATATTTAAATGCATGTCTACCATTCCCATTCAAAACTTAAAAAAATCTATTATGAATTTTAAGAAATAGACAAACATCATTCAGGATATTTATTTTTACGTTAATACATCTAACGGTACTGGTGCATTATGTGGGCACCACTATATACTGTCTATGGAGTGTCAAACGGAAAATGCTACAGTCAAACGGGAGAGACATACATCCGGTTATAATGCTTTCAATCCAATATATATTTTTTCGAACTGCAGTAAGACATGGTATTTTACTATCAGCAAACAGCGTATTGACACGCAAACCGACTTTTTGCTTACATTGCCATACACAACACCTCCAAAATTGTCCAATATGCTTCCCTTACAAATATAAAGTCCTGGCGTGTCCCTTTGTACACTCTTTTCTATTAGGCAATAAACCTCTATCTTGTAAAAATTCAACTGCCTCTTTTTCTGTCTTTGCGAAATCCTAAATTGTAATTTTAACACTCATATTAGATCAATTCCACTCTAACAACTGTTTTAGTACCGGGTATCTGTCTCTCCCGATTGACTGTAGCATTTCCCATTTGACATTCCATATTCAGTATATAGCGGTGCCCGCATAATGCACCAATACCCAACTAACTTGTGTTTTGAAATGAATTAAAATGTTATTTAGTCTGGATACGTGCAAAGCTCATCTTTGACTTTGATCATGTGAAAATCGATTGGAAATGACCTCGTGGCCACCTGAAGAAACGGTCACCTCTTGGCTACCTGGTCCCACAGCCTGTTCGAGTTCCTGAGATGGCAAGCATCAGACCGGGTGAAGCACAAACGCCCGTAATGGACCGAAGCGGAAAGCGGTAAACGTCACTCTCTACACCGAGCAGCGCCCGGCAGGTGACCTAAGTCAAGTTTAGACAGAATAATTTTATCATGATAACCCCTCCCCCTCCCTCCGAACTTACAGTATTTGAGGCCGTAGTGCATATGTCACTATCACTGACATCTCGTAATTGTATGCATTTACCTATACCGATAAATTTTCTTACGAGATAATTTTATCTCGTAAGAAAATTTTCTTTTAACGAATGATTTCACCGTGCATCATTTTCGTTTGCGGTTCATTGTGATACTCGTTGTCGCAGGTTTTCCAAGAACATTCACAAATTGTGTTGACGGTAATGTCTTTAGAAGGGGTCGGTTTTTCTTCAAAGGTCAGTTTGAATTGTCTTTGTAGGCCAAATAGTTTAAACTCTTTAAACTATTTAACTTGTCATTACCATTTGGCTCTAAGTCACCATTTGGAGGGAATATATTGCTCGTTGAAATTGGTTTCCGCCAGTACTTACCTCTTCAACTCCAAAACAACCGTAATGAAACGCTCGATTTGTCGATAAAAAGATGTCATATCTTGAAAAATTTCAAAAAAAAATTTGCAAGAAAAAAATAACGCGTGCTATATCGATATATTTAAGTCGTTACCACAGTATAGGCATAACTCAATTCCCACCACATAAGAGGAAAGTATTATAACCAATGTATGTAACAAGTGTTTAATATATTAAAATTATACATATAATGATGATAGTGACGACGAATTTGAAAACCACGAGTTGTCTTTAGTCAAATGGATTAGTATTGGAATCTATACCAACTGCCTTAACGTCATTTTTTGGAGCCAAAAATGTATTTGCAGGCCAAAAATAATTTAAATACTTTAAAGCATTTATAAGCTACTTGAAATCCCCTATACAACATAGTGCACGGCAAATCTCCGTAGCTTTTTGCTTTGCATACTGCAATAAGCTTATCAAATGTTCAATGAATCTGCAACTTTGTTTTACAATACTTTCATGAATCATTTTCATTTATTTACTTATTTATAATTCACAAACGCACATATACAATGACACTTAGGAGTAGTGAAAAATAGAAAAAGTAGCACAACAATACCATAACGAACATATTATACAATATTATGATCATAATCAAAATCATAACCAATCCGTTTAACATTTCATACTAGACGAACAGTATCATAATCAACACAAAACACAGTAAATAAACAGCAGATCATACAACAATAAACAACAATATCAATTCCTATGAGCAAAAACTACTTAACCCAGTATCATATCATAGCGTTGCCTATAGTAAAGGCCATAAGGCTCCAATGTTTTATTATTATTAAGTAAACAAGGTTTACGAAAAATGATTTTTTCAAATAAAAGCAAAAGCCATTTTAAACTTTGGCTCAGCAAATAAAAAAACCTGTTAAAATTTAAACTAAAAACGACCATAAATTACTAAAACGAACAGAAATTAAATAAACAATCATAGCATAAAACATACAACAAGTAATAATATGAATGAATAAATGTATCTTAAAGTGAGTAATGCTTGGATTGAATATGAAAATAAAGCTTAAAACGAAAAAAAATATTTTGCTATTGAAGCATAGATGAAACTTAAATAAAGTATGAAAAGAACAAAAATCCCTACAAACAAGAGTTCGAGTATGGCCTCCTTCTCTCACTGTAAAAGTCTAAAACCTACAACGTCATTGGCACTTTACTGAAAACCAATTTTATTACAAATATTTTCTTTTGTACTTAATATTGAACATAAACATTGAAATTATAGTAACATTTTGAACTGATGATCTTTCAGCAATTAATAGCATTATACATCAAATATTCAGCTTAATTTATTAGTTCTTCCTAAAATTGTTTAAGAGGAATATAGTTTTACTACAAACAAGAGTTTGGATACTGCCCCCTTCCTTAACTGTAAAAATCAAAAGCCTACTGCGTCATTGGCGCTTCACTGAAACCAAATTAAATTAGAAATATTTTCTTTTCCAGTGCTTGCACCATCGAAAATAAAAATACAATTAGAGTGAAATAAATTCTTGAACTAATGGATCTTTCAATAATTAATATCAATATACATCAAATACTCAATTTGATGTTGTTTTTAGTTTCCAAAACTGTTCAAGACGCATATAGTTTTCAATAAAGCGCCAATGACGCAGTAGGTTTTATGTTTTTACAGTTCTGGATAAAAAAATTGCTTAAAATTATATATTTCAGCAGGACCCTCCCCCCAGAGTCTTCAGGGCATGGGATATAAATTATGCCCTGAGGGCATATATGGTTCTTATGGAAGGAATGCTCGTATAACTTCAGAGAGGGCTCATTTGATTGGAAATTGAAAGTTCTAGTTAACTTTTAAGAGTCAAAAGATACCGGAGGGTATACAGCACCCCCACGCCCTTTTTTCCCAAATGTACCTGATAAAAATTTTGAGATAGCTATTTTGTTAAAAATAGTTCAAGAATCAAGTTGCAAAAACTCCGGTGTCGACACAACTCCCAGGCCCCGAGGGCAGGCGTTATAAGTTATGTCCTGGGGGCATAAATGGTTCTTATGGAAGGGATGTTCGGATAAACTTCAAAGATGGCTCACTTGATTGGAAATTGAAAGTTCTAATTTACTTTTTAAGAGTTAAAAGATATTTGAGGGCACTTAGCCCCCCTTCACGCCATTTTCTCCTCAAACCCATCCGATAAGAACTTCGAGATAGCCATTTTTTTTAAATAGTTCAAAGACCATGTAACGAAAACCCCTGGGTCAACCGCAGCCCTCCCCCCAGGGCGTGAGGGCAGGCACAGTTATACTATGGGGGAATATATGGCTCTTATGGATGGGACGCTCGTAAAAACTTTAGAGAGGCCTCATTTGATTGTAGATTGAAAGTTCTAGTTCAGTTTTTGAGAATCAAAAGAAATTGGAAAGTAACTAGCCCCTCCCCAAGACCCTTTTCCCCAAATGCAACCGACAAAAATTTTGAGATAGCCATTAAGTTAAAATTGTTCAAAATTCAGATAACAAAAACTCTGCTGTCAATACTACTCCCCAGGGCCTGGGGGCAGCCGTTGCAAGTTATGACCTGGTGGAAAATATGGTTCTTCTGGAAGGGATGTTCGCCTAAACCCTTCACTTACTAAATGCATCAGATAAAAATTCTGCGGTGGAAATTTTGTTAAAAATAGTTCAAAGTTCAGATAACAAAAGCTCTGGTGTCAAACCCATCCGATAAGAACTTTGAGAGAGCCATTTTTTTCGAAATAGTTCAAAGATCATGTAAAAAAAATCTCCAAGGTCAACACAATCCATCAGGGTCCAAGTTAGACGTTGTAAGTTAAACCTGGGGGGCATATACAGCTGCTGTGGAAGGGTTGGTCGTACAAACTTCACAGGAGGCTTATTTGATTGGAAATTGAAAGTTCTAGTTCACTTTTTAAGAGTCAAAAGAGATCAGAAGGCAAATATCCCCCCATGCCCCTTTCCCCTCATATGCATTTCCCCGATAAAAATTTTGAGATAGCAGTTTTTTTAAAAATAGTTCGAAGGCCAGATAAACAACTCCGGTGTCAACACAACCATCCAGGGCCCGGGGGAAGAAGTTGCAAATTATACCTTGGGGGCATATACAGTTCTTATGGAAGTGATCCTCGTCTAAACTTCAGAAAGGGCTCATTTGAATAGAAATTAAAGGTTCTAGTTCATTTTCTTAGAATAAAAAAAGATCGGAGGGCATCTAGCGCCTCCCGCCCTCTATGCCTTTCGGTTTATCAGATGGCTAAACCCATTAGATAACAATTTGAGGTGACTATTTTGTTAAAAATAGTTCAAACATCAGATATTAAACCTCCGGGATCCACAGAACCCCCAAGGTCCAGGGGCAGGCACTGTAAGTAATACTCTGTGGGTATATAAGGTTCTTATAAATAAGATGCTCGTATAAACTTCAGAGAGGGTTCATTTGATTGAAAAAAGAAATTTCTAGTTCACTTTTAAAGATTCAAAAGAGACCAAAAGGTAATTAAACCCCTCACGTCCTTTTTACCCAAACCCACCTGATAAAAATTTTGAGATGACCATTTTGTTAAAAATAGTTCAAACATCAGATAATAAAAACTAAAAGGTTGACACAAACCTATTTTTTCGCTTTGATATTGTTACTGTGATACCAGTTTTGATACTTTGAGGAAAATTTGATTTTTTTTAATTTTGATTTTGAAATAAGGAATTTTTGAAAACTTGAAACTTTTTGCAATCAAAAATGAAAAAAAAACTAATTAAAATAAAAACTTTCTGAAAAATAAGTTTTCAAAAGAAAAGTAAAGGCCTTTTACGCTTAAGCCCAGCAGATACAAATACCTGTTTAAATTCAAACTCAACACGACCAGAAATTACTATTAAAGAATAAATGAAACACAAAATGAACAGAAATTAAATAAACAATCAGAGTAAATTACATATAACAAGTAATAATATAAATGAATAAATAGACCTTTGAGCGAGTAATGGTTAGAGTGAATATGAAAATCAAGCTAATAACAAAAAGAAATATTTATGCAATTGAAGCATAAATGAAACTTAAAACGAACAGGAATTGAATAAACAATCATTGCAAAAAAAAATACAATAGATATTAATGTAAATTAATAAATAAATCTTAAAACAAGTGAAACTTAAATTGAACATGCGAATCAAGCTTGGAACGAACAAAAATTACTACAAAAAAGAGTTAGGGTATCACCTTCTTTTCTCACTGTAAAAGTCTAAAACCTGCTGCGTCATTGGCAGTTTACTGAAAACTAAGTTTGTCTTGAAGAGTCTTGGAAAGTATAAACAACATCAAATTTAGAATTTCGTGTATAATGATATTAATTGTTGAAAGATCAATCAGTTCAAGAATTTATTTCACGGTAATTTTATTTTTTTCAATGCTGTATGAACTGGAAAAGTAAATATTTGTAATATAATTCGCTTTCAGTGAAGCGCCAATGACGCAGCAGGATTTTGGTTTTTATCAAACAGTTCGTGGTAACAAACTGTAAGTAAGGAGCGACCCGGCTCAATGGTAACCGAAACTCTAGAAAACGGGTTTTTGATACCAATATATACATCAAAAGAATCAGATTTTTATGCTGATTTCAAATATATAATTTTCATCAAGTTTAGTGCTACCCATCAAAAGTTACGCACCTGAGAAAATTTGGCTGATTTTCAAAAAAAGGAAGAAAGACCCCCTAAAAGTTATAGAACCTTAATGAAAATCACACCATCATATTCAGCGTATCAGAAAACCCTACTATAGAGTTTTCAAGCTCCTATCTACAAAAATGTGGAATTTTACATTTTTTGCCAGAAGAAAGATCACGGATGCGTGTTTATTTATTTTTTTTTAATTTTTTTTTTTTCCAGGGATGATCGTATCGACCCAGGGGTCCTAGAATATCGTAGGAGGGCTCATTGGAACGAAAATTAAAAGTTCTAGTTCCCTTTTTAAGTGACAAAAAAAAATGGAGGGCAACTAGGCCCCCTCCCATGCTTATTTTTTTCCCAAAGTCACCCGATCAAAATTTTGAGATAGCCATTTTGTTCAACATGGTCGAAAATATGATAAATATGTCTTTTAGGGTCACTTAATCTCCTGAAGTTCCCAGAGGGAGGGCTAAAAGTTATGAACTTTACCCAATGTTAACATATAGTTTTGGTTATTGGTAAGTATACATAATTTTTCAGTAATTTTTTTTTCTGGTTGTGGGAGGGAAGGGTGGGTCAGTGGTTATGTTGGAGGATCTGTTCATGATGGAAGTTTTCATAGGGGAAGGGAAATTGCCATGAAAGGGGGCGCCGGACTTGCCAGCATTATTTATTGGTTATTGGGAAGTATACAACCATTTTCAGGAAGGATTTTTTCTGGAGGGGGGGCTAGAGGAGGGGGTTACTCTGGAGAATATTTCTGTGGAGGATGTTTCTTTGGGGTAAGAGACATTTCTATGAAGGGGGCGCCGGATTTCCAAGCATTAGAAATTAAATCGATCATTAGACGATCAGAAATTAAATAAAAAAAACAAGTTTTTTCAACTAAAATGTAAGAAGGAATATTAGAACTTAAAACGAACAGAAATTATAACGTATGTGAGGGGGTACTCCCCCGAGTCAATACTGCGCTCTTTACGCTAAAGTTTTTTTAGTGCTTTAAAAATAGATATATATTCTAATTAAAAGGCCTTTGTGATTCAGGGATTTGTGAATTAAAATTTTGTTTAAATTTTAACGTAAAGAGCGTGGTATTGACTAAGGGGAGAACCCCCTCAAATACATAATAACATATACGTAATAAAAAAAACAATAAAAAAAAAAACAAGCGATACGGCTCAATAGTAATCGAAACTTTTAAAAACAGAATTTTGATGTCAATAAATGTATCAAAAGAATATGTTTATAATGCTGATTCTAAATAAAAAATTTTTTTAAGTTTAGTATTACTCATCAAAGGCTACAGGCCTGAGAAATTTTACTCAATTTTTTAAAAAGGGGGGAAACATCCCCTACAAGTGAAAGAATTTTAATGAAAATCACACCGTCAGAATTCAGCGTATCAGAAAACCCTATTACATAGGTTTCAATCTCATATCTGCAAAAATCTGCAACTTTGTATTTTTTGCCAGAAGAAAAATATACGAATATATAAGTTAGTTACGTAAGTTAATTTGTAAAGACATCAATTTATCAAAATAAAAGTAAAATTTTTATGCAAATAAAAGCTGCATTAACTAAAAAACGATCAGAAATTAAATAAAAAAAACAAGTTTTTTTAACTGAAAGTAAGGAGCAACATTGAAACTTAAAACGAACAGAAATTATTCCGTATATGAAAGGGGCTGTCCCCTCCTCAACGCCTCACACTTTCCGCTAAATTGTGACTCTGTCTCACAAATCCATTTTTTAGAAAAAAAAGAAACTTTAGTGTAAAGAGCGAGGCGGTGAGGAGGGGGCAGTCCCTGTCATACACGGAATAATTTCTGTTCCTTTTAAGTTTTAATTTCGCTCCTTACTTTCAGTTTAAAAAAATTGTTTTTTTTATTTAATGTACAGTTAAGGAAGGGAGCTGTATCCAAACTCTTGTTTGTGGTGAAAATATATTCGTCTTGAACAACTTTAGAAAGAACTAATAAATTAAACTGAATATTTGATGTATAATGATATTAATTGCTGAAAGCTCATCATTTCAAAGTTTTACTATAATTTTAATATTTATTTTCAATATTAAGCACAAAAGAAAATATTTGTAATAAAATTGGTATGGTTAAAACTGGATGCCACACTGGCCAGTTACACGCAAGTATCGCAATAAGATGGATCTCCATTCAGTTTGGTAAGTTTTTGAGCCAAGAGAGACCCAATGAATAATGCAGAAATGAGAAAAAATTTCACCAAGAAATAGGGTCATAAACTAGTTTAGTCTGAACTGTTCAAGCTTTAAAATATTAAACCCTTGGCCAATGGCCAAGTTATACCACTGGCCCATATGTCATTTTTTTTATTCTTTCGTATTTACAACATTTCTATTTTTGAAACGGCCGAATAAATACATAAAATGTTTACAATATCTAATGTAACCATTTCTAAACCCCCGTAAAACCCGTTTCCTTAGTAGACGGTAGAATCCAGATGAGGAATTTACTGCTTGCGAACAAAATCTATAAAAAAAACCAGTAACACCCTTACGGTTATAACGTCTTCTATTTGGAGGTACCATAAGACAGCAAATATTTTTTAAGGCATTTTAGAAACCACCTCGGAGCAGGTTTCGGGAATTAAGGGGTATATATACCATTTAACTTGGACCGAGCAAAAAAATGAAACCAAACCAATATTCGAAGGAATCCAAAACAATGGTTTTATTATTCATGTCCCTAATATATAAATAGTTTGGCCCTTCTGTGTATATTATATGGGAATGCGGGTGCAAGTATTTTTCATTCGAACTTATTAGTAATTTCACGAGCCATTGAAAAAATTTCTTACCGCAGAAGAGAACAAAGCTGAATCTTTAAGAGGACAAACATTATTACTTCGCAAATAAAGCTAGATTTGTCCACTGTAATTGCACAAATACAATGACAAGTGGTTAGTTACATATATCTATAAATCCCCCCCCCTATTTCCCCCAAATACATTCGATTAAAATTTTGAGACAGACATATTGTTCAAAACGATAAATAGATCAGATACAATTACTGCGGGGTTGACCCCCCCCCCCCGCCAGAGCCTAGAGGCAAGTATAGTAAGTTATGCTCCGAGGGCTTATAAGAGTTTTATGAAAAAGATGGTGGTATACGCTTAGGAGGTGTATTCATAATTTTTCTTTGTCTAAGGTCCAATACTACTATGAGTAGTATCCCCGTACGCACTTCCACAGGTGAGATGGGAAATTCACATGGGAGTTCCACACGTAAGATATGGAATTCTAAGTGGATATACTAGTCCCTCAAGCCTTCAAACCTGTGCAATGCGGTTCCTATACAACCGGTCGGCTAGCAAGATTCCCATAACAACCCCTGTTTCCAGGTGCTATGACGCAGTCTTTCCCCTTGCAAGCAATATCAGACGTCGTTTTCTCTCGACTAGTAGCCATTTTTTACTATAGAGTCTATTGTTTTCTGGAAGACACCCAGGATTCCGGTGACCAGGTGCAACATGGATGATGCCATCGTGTGTGACA
Organism: Artemia sp. Qi Xiang Cuo; assembly: GCF_049724085.1. Lineage (NCBI taxonomy): Eukaryota > Metazoa > Arthropoda > Branchiopoda > Anostraca > Artemiidae > Artemia > Artemia sp. Qi Xiang Cuo. Next base: position 51,250,505 of record NC_142810.1, read on the forward strand.
AGCTAGACTTCAGAAACCCATGGGAAGTCTCCGATGGTAACTGATTTGGGCACATACTTGAGTGTTGTGTAATAACGGTTCACAAATCTTATGTAAGTTGGCAAACAGTTATGTAATGACGTCACATACGTAGGTCTTTTGTAATGCCAGCGCACACATTGCATAGTGATGGTGCATATCTTGCGTAATGACAGCGCACACATCACTGTCACATGATACTTTTTTGGGTTTTTAATTTTGGTCAAAACCTTCAAAGCGTTTCTTTTTTCTTTTTATTCTTTTTTCTTTCTTTCAAGACGTTTTTTTCCTTAATTCTTTACCCACGGTAGGACTCGAAAGGTCAATTTCCTTCCAATGAAATAATGCCCCAAACGACAGGACCAGCCCGCTATTTCCAGTATTTTGAATCGAGAAATATTTTCTAGAAATAACTTATAGCATGGGAGAGAAATTCCCATTTAAATGACATGTCTCTTACATCTGAAATAATTGGCACGAAGGCAGAGCATATCCAATGGAGCGATACCAAAAAATGCTACGCCGTGCTCTTATTGCATATTTAGTAATGAAGGCGAAAGGGATTACGAAATGCTTAAATTTTATAAACGCTTAGGGGTTAAAGATTCATCCTAAACAACAGATCTAAAGGATTAAGGCTATTGTACATAAAGTTTTTATTAATTAAAACAAATTTACAACAATCTTATAACAAAGAAAAAGCAGTTAGAAAACAGGACCAACAAAAATAAACATGAAAAAGCTTATAAAGAATAAAATATAAGCCAAAAAACAATTCATTAAAAAAAAACGCCCTAGCAATCATATTCAGACGGGCAAGATTGATATTAAATGCAATTTAGACCATATTGAATTTTTTCCAAAAGCTATTAACGAAAATGCCTCGTTTCTTTGAGCCAAGACTATGAATATTTCACACCACCGTGACAATATGTGGCTGCCATCCCTAGCAATCATTTCCAGAGTTTAGGTGATATTAGAAATAAATATAATCCATATTGAGAGGCATTTTTTGAAGGGGTTTTAATGAAAACACATCGTTTCTTTGAGTGCATGTTAGATTCTCAATCTCCACCTTCTCTCCACTAAAAAAATTCTTTAAAACCTCCACCTTAACTTTTAAACTATAGAACATGTTACTCAAAGCAATTCACGCCACAGCAACATTATTTGACTACCCCACCCCTCTAACAATCGTTTCCAGATGGTGGGGTGATATTAGAGATAAATTGAAACCATATTCAGGTAGTTCGGAGAGCTTTTAATGAAAATGTCTCGTTTCTATGAGCCAAGACTACGAATATTTCACACCATCGTGACAGTATATGGCAAAGGGTACTTGCCCTTTCAATTTCCTATCAAATGAGCCCTTTTTGAAGTTTCTACGTTAACACTTTCTAAAAAAATATTATATGTCCCAAGGGTATAAATTAAAACCATTGCCCTGAGGACTCTGAGGGGGTCGTCATCCTAAGAGATATAATTTCCAGAACTTTTAACTATGTTGAACAAAATGAACATCTTAAAATTTTGATTGGATGTGTTTGGGAAAATCGTGGCCATGAGAGGGGGGATAGTTGCCCTCCTATTACTTTCAACTATTAAAAAGGTCACTAGCCCTTTCAATTTTCGATAGAATGATCCATTTTTGTAGTGTTACGACAACACGTGCTAAAAAACCTCATATGCCCCAGGACATAACTTACAACTCTTGCCCTGAGGGCCGTGGAGAGTTTTCTTCCTCAAGACATAATTTCCAGAGCTTTCAAATTCGTTGAAAAAAAATTGCTATTTCAAAATATTGATTGCATGTGTTTGGGAAAATGTTGGGCATGAGAGGGGGTTAGTTGCCCTCCTATTACTTTCGACTATTAAAAAGGCCACTAGCCATTTCATTTTACAATGGAATGAGGCCTTTTCAAAGTTTCTATGATAACACTTTCTATAAAAACCTTATATACCCCCAGGGCACAACTTACAGCCCTTGCTCTAAGGGATGTAGGGGGGGGGGGTTGATCCTTAAATTCCTAATTTCCAAAACTTTCAACTAAGTTGAACAAAATAGCTATCTACAAATTTTGATTGTATGTGTATAGTGATAAGGTGGGCATGAGAGGAATGTCAGTTGCCCTCCAATCACTTTCGACTATTAAAAAGAGCACTAGCCCTTTGAATTTCTTAACGAATACGCCCTTTTTCAACTTTCTAAGACAAGGCTTATAATAAAAACCTTATGTGCCCCTAGAGTATAACTTACAACTCTTGCCCTTAGGGCTCTGAGGGGGTCATCAACCTCCTAAGACCTAATTTCAAGAACTTTCAACTACTTAGAACAAAATGGCTATCTCAGAATTTTGATTAGATGTGTTTGGAAAGACAATGGTCGTAGAAGGGATGTAAGTTGCCTTAGAATCACTTTTTACTATTAAAAAGGGCACTAGTCATTTCAACTTCCATTAGAATGAGCCCATTTTGAAGTTTTTACGGCAACTTTTTCCATGAAAACCTTATATGCCCGCAAGGAATAACTTACAACCCTTACCCTGAGGCCCGTTGGGGGTTGATATCCTTAAAGACCTCATTTTCAGAAATTTTAACTACGTTGAATAAAATGGCTATCTCAGAATTTTGATTGGATGTGTTTGGGAAAAAATTGGGCGTAAGAGGGGGGTTAGTTGCCCTCTAATCACTTTCGATTATTGAAAAGGGCACCAGCCGTTTGAATTTTCAATCCAATGATCTTTTTTCAAGTTTTCACGACAACACTTGCTATAAAAGTCTTATATGCCCCCAGGGCATGACTTACAGCCCTTGCCCTTAGGGCTGTGGAGGAGTGTCCTCCTCAAAAACATAATTTCTATTAGGAAATCAACTATGCTGAACAAAATGGCTATCTCAAATTTTGATTGGATGTGTTTTGGGAAATGGTGGGCTTCATAGGAGTGTTACTTGCCGTCTAATCCCTTTAGATTATTAAAAAGGGCACTAGCCATTCCAATTTCCAATCGAATGAGCCCTCTTTGCAGTTTCTACGACAATTCCTTCGTTACGAAGTGCCCTGGTCTAAAAAAAATAAATAAAAATAAATAGTACATTGTGCCAACATCTTTCTTTACTTAGGCAGCGCGATTGCGCTTTATATGATATTGTTTTGCATGTGTTTGTTTTGTATGTCTTTTCCTTTTATTTTATTTTGTTACTCCACTTTTTCTTATAATGTTAGTGGGTCAAAAATAAACTAATACAAAACACCTAAATGAAACATTATATTAACCTAATAATAGTACTACATACGTGGAAAAACAGTCATTGAAAATGACTTAACGCTTAACACTTAAAAAATGTTTCACACTTGAAACAAAACACAAACAAACATTACATTTACTTTATACTGTAATTTTTGAGTGGTCCCATACCTAGAAAGAACGTTTTTTTACTTTTGCCCTAGGGACTCTGGGGGTTTGAAATTCTTAAATATATAATTTCCAGAACTTTCAACTACGTTGAACAAAATGACTATCTTTAAGCTTTGATTGAATGTTTTTGGGGAAAAGGTGGGCGTGAGAGGCGGGTTAATTACTCTCCACTCACTTTCGACTATTAATAAGGGTAATTTCAAATTCCAATCAAGTGAGCCCTTTTTGAAACTTCTACAACCACTTTCTAGAAAACCTTATATACCCTAAGGGCATAACTTACAACCTTTACCCTGAAGGCTGTAGTGGTTAAAACCCTTGCCCGGGGGGATGTAGGGGGGCAGAGGGGTTGTCATCTTTAAAGACCTAATTTCCAAAACTTTCAACTACGTTGACTAAAATGACTAACTAAAAATTTTGATTGGATGCGTTTGGGGAAAAGGTGGGCGTAAGAGGAAGGTCAGATGCTCTCAAATCACTTTTAACTATTAAAAAGAGCACTAACACTTTTAATTTCCAATCTAATGAGCCCTTTTTCAAGTTTCTACGACAAATATTTTGATAAACACCTAATATGCTCCCAGGGCATAACTTATAACCCTTGCCCTGAAGACTGCGGAGAGAGTGCTCTGCTCAAATGTATAATTCCTGATCTTTAAACTGCCTGGAACAAAATGGCTATCTCAAAGTTTTGATTGGATGTGTTTGGGGAAATGGTGGGCGTGGATGGGGTCTTAGTTGCCTCCCAATCACTTTAGACTATTAAAAAGGGCACTAACCATTTCAGTTTCCAATCGAATGAGCCATTTTTAAGTTTTTACGCCAACACGTTCAATAAAAATCTGATATGCCCCCAGACATAACTTACAACCCTTGCCCTGAAGGCTGTGGGGGGGGGATTTGGTTGTCATCCTCAAAGATCTAATTTAAGAACTTTCAACTACGTTGAACAAAATAGCTTACTTAAGATTTTGATTGGATGAGTTTGGGGAAAAGGTGGGCGTGAGAGGGGTATTAGTTGCCCTCCAATCACTTTCAACTATTAAAAAAAGCACTAGCCCTTTGAATTTTCAATCGAATGAGACTTATTTGAAGTTTCTACGACAACGCTTTCTATGAAAGCCTTATATGCCCCAGGCATAACTTACGACCCTTGCCCTGAGGGCTGTGGGGGATTGTCTTCCTAAAAATAATAATTTTTATCTGAAAATCATCTACGCTGAACAAAATGGCTATCTCAAAATTTTTATTTGATGGGTTTCGGGAAATGGGCGAGGAAGGGGTATTAGGTGCCCTCCAATCACTTTAGACAATAAAGAAGGGCACAAGCCACTCCAATATCCAATTGAATGAGCCCTTTTGTAAGTTTCTACGACAACTTCTTCGTTACGAAGTGCCCTGGTCAAGAAGAAAAACAAATAAATAATACATTGTGCCAACATCATTCTTATATGCCCCAAGGGGTTAACTTAAAACGTTGTCCCTAAGGGTTGTGAGGGATTGTCCTTCTCAAAAACATATTTTCTATCTGAAAATTAACTACGTTGAACAAAATGGCTATCTCAAAATTTTGATTGGATGTGTTTGCGGAAATAGGGGGAGTGGAAGGGGTGTTAGTTTCCTTCAAATAACTTTTGACTATTAAAAAGGGCACCATCCACTCCAATTTCCAATCAAATGAGACCTTTTTGAAGTTTCGACGGCAACTCCTACGATACGAAGTGCCCTGGTGTGGAAAAAAAATTAATGAAATAATAATAATAATACATTTTGCCAACATCATTCTTTACTTAGGCAGCGTGATTGCGCTGCCTATGATGAAATTTAAATTGAACCGAGATTCAATTAAAATTGCTGAAGGAATTGTTTTTGGCCTAAAACGGCTTGATTCTGCAGTGAGTTGTTAGTAGGACAATGTTTAAAGTCCCCTTTGGTTGTTATTTAAAATGAACCATTACACAGTTCTTTATTATGACTACAAACTGTTTGGTTTAATACTTCAGTTACTACGGGTCACAGTTCGTTCCTTAATATTATTAAAAACAGGAAAAAGCCTATGGCTTTTTCTTATTTGCTCGAATAGTAAGAGACAAGCTAGCTACAACCTAAGATTATGACACCATTGATAAATCTTTAACATGAGTTAATGAAAATCACACCATCAGTTTCATCGTATCAGAAAAACTTAGTGTAAAGGTTTAAGCTCCTATATGTAAAAATGTGGAATTTGGTACTTTTTGGCAAGATTGCTTAAAAAATCATTTATCTTTGAAAAGACTGTAATATGAAAAGACAAGTGATAAAAGTGATAAAATGCAGTTTTTTTGTAAAAGGTGATTTAATTTTGTTTTGTTTTTGATTGTTGAACTTCTAATTTGTGTTCAAATAAGCCCTCTCGCAAAATTCTAGAATCTATGGGTTCATACAATCACCCCTGGTAAAAAGGAAATGGCAAATAAACACGCATCCGTGATCTTTCTTCAGGCAAAAAAAATACAAAATTCAACATTTTTTCAGATAGGAGCTTGAAACCTCTACAGCAAGGTTCTCTGATAAGCAGAAACTGATGGTGTGATTTTGATTAAGATTCTATGAATTTTAGGGGATGCTTTGCCCTTTTCTTGAAAATAAGACAAATTTTCTCAGGCTCTTAACTATTGATAGATATTAGTAATGAAACTTATTTATTTAAAATCAGGATAAAAATCCGATCCTTTTGACGTATCTATTGATGAAAAAATCCTTTTTTAGAGTTTCGGTTACTATTGGGACGAGTCTCTCTTACTATACGGTTCTTTGCAATGAACTATTGGATTATTTTTATTATGATTAGTTTTAATACTTCAGTTAGTATGGGCTAGAGTTGGTTCTTTAATGTAGTTAATTAAATCTATTGACTGCATGCAATCCATTGAATTAGAAAGAGGAAAAAGCCTATGGCTTTTTCTTAGTTGGAATAGCAAGAGACGATGCTTGTGCTAGCTTAGCTTTTAATTACTTCGGGCCTTGGTTTGTTCTTTGCGAGGTTTTATCTCTATTCGATGAAACTTACATAGTGTCCATTTATTATAAACTGAATCGATCCTTTATGTATCATATCTACAGCTTTAATTAATGACGCAATAGTCCAAGTGGCTAGCACGATCGGCAGTTAACCGAAAGGTTGATGGTTCAAAGCCAACCGGGGTAGTTTTATTTAGTTTTTAATTCAGCTATCAGTAAAACCATATCATTACTGTATCATTAACTATACTTAAATTGAGTGTGCAATTTAATATAGACAAGAGTTCGTTCATTATCATAAACAAACAGGAAAAAGCCTATGGCTTTTTCTTCTTTGAAATAGTAAGAGACGAACCTTAAATAATTGATTAGCTAACTAGGTCCAATGTATGAAATGGTTTGTTATTCCAATAATCGTCTTTTAGTGTAATCACGGGATATATATGGTTATAACCTATACGAATATATCGTCATTCGTGAAGCTTGTACAAAAAATGCAATTTTTTGTCAAAATTGATTCTAGTTTAAAAGTTATTTAATTTTTAATTACAATAGGCACTAGATATAGCAATTTTCTTAAAATGAGCCATTATACAGGTCTCTGTGTATTTCCAGTACCCAGGTAGCTGAGGTGGAAAAAAGCGGAAAAAACAAAAAAGAAGCCTTTTATGCAAAATATCGTAGTGGCTGCCACATTTCTTGATTTTCAAGCCAATATATTTCTCTTGTTGTTCAAGCCAAGGGAAGTAAGTTTTCTATATAGAGGTTTCGGACAAGGTTATTCTAATGTGTACATTTGCTTTGATTTGACTCTATTCTTAGGAGTTATGGGTTATTATATTTCTTAACTTTGGACGTGATCGTCTCTTACCAGGTTGCTAGCTACCACTGTAACCCGGATAAAAACGAAAACTATTGATAAGACACCATAAATATTTTTGAACTTTGCAGTTAAATAAAAGTATTATATTTTAAATTTTCATGAATGATTCTAGTTTCAGTTGACAAATAAGAAATTTTTTTCAAGGAATCGGGCAGCTAACTAAGTCCAATATATGCAATGTAGTGTTCTGCATATGATCGTCTTTTTGGGATGTATTACGGGAATTAGCTCATTCTCTAATATAAGCTTCTATTAAAATTCTTGTAGAATTTGATGACTTTGTTTAGTGTTTTTCGCATCTGTTCCTTACGAGAAGGAAAATCAATCCCTTTATATATTTTCAACACATTGTAAACAGTAACCTTTTCAGTATGATTTCTACGATGCAAATCATCACTTGTGTATCTGTATCTTTGTTTCCAAGAGACAAATTGAATATAATTTTGACGATACTCTTCGTTATCTCGGTATTTAATGTTTCTCCGGATTGATGCAGACTTGACAGTATTTTGACGATGTTCTTTATTATCTCTATAATTAATGTTTCTTCGGACTGATGCAGGCTTGATAGTATTCTGACGATAATCCTCATCATTTCTGTATTTGATTGATGCACACTTGATAGCATTCATACGATAAGCCTAATCTTTTTGTGTATTTGAATAAGACATGACATTTATTTGGAGCTGCTGCTTTTTCATCCTGTTTACATCGGTTGTTGGCAATCAATTTGAGAACTTCCATGTGTTTCCAATACTTCTCTTTTTAGCACGCTTTGTAGCTCGACTTTGATATTTTTTCTTATACTTAAGTTTCCTTTTTCCTACTTGTGAAGCCATTACAATAAATAATTTTTTTTATAGAGTTCAATTTTAAGAAAACACTTTTTGTTTAAGTCTCGTTTCAAGTATCAAAAACCTAACAAAAAATAAAACTAATTTTAAGATTTTAATGTATTTTTCTAGTTTAAATTAAAATTTTAAAATTATTGCTCAGATACCATAAATATTTTTCAGATACCATTAAATATTAAGAAAGGCACTAGAGATTTTAATTTCTGTTCATGTCCGAATAAGTCCTCTCGCAAAATTCTAGGACATCTGGTTCAATACAATAAACCATGGTAAAAAAAGGCAAACAAATAAACACGTATCTGTGAAAATACTTCTGACAAAAATACAAACTTCCACAGTTTTGCATATAGAAGTTTGAAGCCTCTACATTAAGGTTCTCTAATACGCTAAATCCGATGGTGTGGTTTTCATTAAGATTCCAAGATTTTTATGGGGGGTTTCCCCTTTTTTTTAAATAAGGCAAATTTTCTATGGCTCGTTACTTTTGACAGATATGAGCAAACTTGAGTAAACTTGTATATTTAAAATCAGCATAAAAATCCAACTCCTTTGATGTGTCTATTGATATTCAAATTCCGTTTTTTATAGTTTCAGTTACTATTGAGAGGAGTCGCTCTTACTATACAGTTTGCTATCACGAACTGTTTGAAATAGATTAACTTTAAATATAATTTTACAAGCCTATACTATAATTAAGTGACCTATAAAAGTTATAGAGGCAAGAGTTTCCTCTTTATAATAATAGATTTCGAATTTGTCCTTTAATATAAGTCGTTTTCGAAATTGTCTCAAAGTGTACAATCTTTCATAACACACAAGCTTCGGTAGCTCAGTGGGTAGAGCGTATGTCTCTTATTCCTAGGGTCATGAGTTTGAACCTTACCATCCACATTTTAAATTAATTTCAAATGGATTTATTATGAACATTATCAATTTAAAAACCGGGAAAAGCCTACGGCTTTTCTTTCCTTAAAATAGTAAGAGATAAACCTCAAAAAATTGATTAGCTAACTAGTTCCAATGTATGCAATGGTTTGATATTCCAATGATCGTATTTTAATGTAAAATCCTTCAAAATGAGCCTTTGAATAACTCTCTAGATACCTCTGTTGCTGGCTACCGATGCATTCCGGAAATATTCCAGTGATCGTAATACAATAATGTAAATAACATATACAATAATGTAAAGGAAATGGGAGCTTGAAACCTCTACAGTAAGGTTCTCAGATACGCTGAATCTGATGGTGTGACTTTCATGAAGATTCTATAACTTTTAGGGAATGTTTTTTCCTTTTTTTGAAAATAAGGAAAATTTTCTTAGGTTTGTAACTTTTGAACCATAAGAGTAAACTTAATTAAACATATATATTTAAAATCAGCATAAAAATCCAATTATTTTGATGTATCTATGACATTCCCGAGGGCTCTGAGGGAGTAATCATCCTCAAAGGCCTAGTTTTAAAAACTCTTAACTACATTGAAAAAATAGATATATAAAAATGTTGATTGCATTTGTTTGGGGAAAAGGTGAGGGTGAGAGGTGGGTTAGTCAACCTCAAATTACTTTCGACTATAAAAAAGGACACTAGCCCTTTGGATTTCCAATCGAATGATCCCTTTTTTGAGTTTCTACTAAAAGACTTTCAATAAAAACCTTATATGTCCCCAGGGCATAACTTACAACCCTTAACCTGAGGGCTCTGGAGGAGTTGGGGGGTCAACCATAAAGATACAATTTATGGAACTTTCAATAACTTGGGAAAAACAATTAATTTGAAAATCAATTTAAAAACAGGAAAAAGCCTACGGCTTTTCCTTCTTTGAAATAGTTAGAGACGAACCTCAAACAATCAATTAGCTAACTATCTCCAATGTATGCAATGGTTTGCTAATCCAATGACTGTCTTCTAATATAAAATCCTTTAAAATAAACCATTGAAAAACTCTGTAGCTATCACTCTCGCTAACTACCGCTGCATCCCGGAAATATTCCAGTGATCGTAATACAATAATATGAATAACATACTGTTATTTACAATAATTTAAATAAACTGGGAGCTTGAACCATCTAAAGCAAAGTTCTCTGATACGTGGAATCTGATGGTGTGATTCTCAATAAGATTCTTCGACTTTCAGGGGGTGTTTCCCCCTTTTTTTGAAAAAAGCCAAATTTTCTCAGGCTCATAAGTTTTGATTGATGTGCGTAAACTTGATGAAATTTATATATTTAAAACAATTATAAAGATCTGATTCTTTTGATTATCTATTGGTATCAAAATTTCGTTCTTTAGAGTTTTGGGTTACAATTGAGACAAATCGCTTTTACTGTACTGTTCGTTACCACGAACTGTTTGATTGATACAAAAATAAAATATCTTTGAAAAGACTGCAGTATGAAAAGACATCCAAAATGTAGTTTTTTGTCAAAATTGATTCTATTTCAAAAATTACTGTATTCTTAATTACAAAAAGCACTAGATGTAACAATTTCTACTAAAATGGGCCATTATACAGTTTTCTTGATTTTCCAGTGCCCAGCTATCTGCAGAGAAAAAAACAGAAACAAAAAAAGATGCCGTGTGTGGAGAATATCGTAGTTACAGCCAATTTTCTTAATTTTCAAGCCAATATATTGTTCTTGTTATTAAAGCCAAGGAATGGTAAGTTCCCTATATAGAGGTTTTAGACAAGGTGGTTCTAATAGTGTACTTCTTGTTTTAATCTGAATCTAGTTTTAAGAGTTATGGGTTACTTTAATTTTTACTATTGGACGTGATCATTTCTTACTAGGTTGCTAGCTACCATTGCAACCCAGATTATAGAGAAACCTGATTACAAATAGGAAAAAGTCTATAAATTTTTCTTCTTCGGAATAGTAAGAGACGATTCCAAAATAATCAGGCAAATAACTAAGTCCATAATTTGTTCTTAAAAATATAAGAAAAAATCAAATTAATTTAAAAATTTTAAGGCATTTTTCTAGTTTAAATTAAAAGCTTAAGATTATTGCTGAGAAAACATAAATATTTTTCAGATACAATTAAATATCTTAAATTTATTACCTTATCTTAAATTTATGACCTTAAATTTATGTTCAAATAAGCCGTTTTGCAAAATTCTAGGTCCTCTGGGTCGATACGATCACCCCTGTTAAAAAAAGAAAACAAATAAACACGCATCCGTGATCTATCTTTTGGCAAAAAACACAAAATGCCACATTTTCACAGATAGGAGCCTGAAACCTTTAGGCTAGGGTTTTCTAATACGCAAAAACCAATGGTGTGATTTTCATTAAGATTTTAAGACTTTTAGGGGGTTTTCCCTTTTTTTTAAATAAGGCAAATTTTCTAAAACTTTGATAGACGTGAGTAAACTTAATGAAATATATACATTTGAAATAAGCATAAAAATCCAATTCTTTTGATGTATTTATTGATATTAAAATTTCGTTTTTTAGAGTTTTAGTTACTATAACGACGAGTCGCTCATACTATACAGTTCGTTACCTCGAATTGTCTGAAATATATTGACTTTAAATATAACTTTACAAGCTTATACTACAGTTAGGTGACCTATAAAAGTAATAGCGGCAAGAGTTCGTTCTTTATAATAATAGAGTCCAAATTTGTCATTTAATATACCTCTTTTTCGATATTGTCTCAAAGTGTACAATCTTTCCTAACACACTAGGTTCGGTAGCTCAGTGGGTAGACCGTAGGTCTCTTCACCTTAAGGTCATGAGTTCAAACCTTACCCAAGGCAATATTTTGAATTAAACTCAAATGGGTAATGATGGTTTCTAGGAAACTAATGTTTTATTATAAAGTTTTAGTGTCTTTATGGGTTTTACTGTTTGTTCTTTACTTTATATATAATTTATTTTGGACACTATCAATTTAAAAACCAGAGAAGGCCTATAGCCTTTTCTTCCTTGAAATAGTAAGAGACGAACCTCAAACAATCAATTAGCTAAATAATTCATATGTATGCAATGGTTTGCTATTCCAATGATCGTTTTTTAATGTAAAATCCTTTAAAATAAGCCATTGAACAACTCTCTAGCTACAACTGTTGCTAGCTACCGCTGCATCCCGGAAATATTCCAATGATCATAATACAATAATGTAAAAAAGGTACTGTTATATCTGATGGTGTTAGTTTTATTAAGATTCTATGACTTTTATGGGATGTTTTTCCCTTTTTTTAAAGTAAGGCAAATTTTCTCAGGCTCGTAACTTTTGATGGATATGAGTAAACTTTATGGAACTTATATATTTAAAACTATCATAAAAATCTCATTCTTTTGATTATCTACCGGTATCAAAGTTTTGTGCTTTACAGTTTCGCTTACTATTGAGACAAGTAGCTCTTACTATACATTTCGTTACCACGAACTCTTTGATTGCTTCAAAAATCAAATATCTTTGAAAAGACTGCAATATGAAGTCATCAAAAATGCTGTTTCCTTGTCAAAACTATTTCTGTTTTCAAAACTATATTAATTTTAATTATAAAAGGCACTAGATACAGCGATTTTCTTTAAAATGAGCCATTATACAGTTCTCTATGATTTTCCAATGGCCATACCTGAGGAGAAAAAACAGAAACAAAAAAAGATTCCGTATGCGGAGAATATCATGGCTACAGCCAATTTTCTTGATTTTCAAGTCAATATATTTTCCTTTATATTAAAGCCAAGCGACGGTAAGTTTGCTATATAAAGGTTCTAATCAAGGCGGTTCTAATAGTGCACTTCTTGTTTTAATCCGAATCTATTTTTAGGAGTTATGGGTTACTTTAATTTTTACTATGGGGCGTGATCGTCTCTTACTAGGTTGCTTGCTACCGTTGCAACCCGGACTATAGAAAAACCTGAATACAAACAGGAGAAAGCCTAAGGCTTTTTCTTTTTTGGAATATTTAGAGACAGTCTCCAAGGAATCAAGCAACTAACTAAGTCCACAATTTGTTTCTTTAACATATAAGAAAAAATAAAACTGATTTTAAAGTTTTAAGGTATTTTTCTCGTTTGAAATAAAAGATTCAAATAATAGCTCGGATATCATAAGTATTTTTTTGGTTAATATATTAATAGACATTCGGGCTAGGGCACGTTGTATGGATAAAGGATGACATATTGCCAAAGATTGTCCTTTTTGGCCAGCCATCTTGGATTAAACGGAGCCCAAGCAGATTGCCCAAACAGACCAACCACAGGTTGCCCAAACAGACCAAAAACTAAAGCAAGAGCTTAAACGAAGGATAAGCAGGATGTCCTCTTCTGGTGTTGGAGGACATCATTAAGAAAGGTTTAACGGAAATGGGAACTTACTGGGAGGGTGTAAAAAGGGAGGTTTTGAATAGATTGGGATGGAGGAGGAGCTTGCGTAGCTGTATTGGCCTCAGGTTGCTTGGTACTACGGTGAGCTGTCAGTAGTAGAAGTAGTAGGGGTTAGAAATCGAACTTGCGTCAAAAACCAAAGATATCAAAACTAGCTTCCAAGTAGCTAGGGAGTTGTTCAATGGCTTATTTTAAAGCATTTCCGGGTTGCAGCGGTAGCTAGCAATCCGGGTTGCAGCGGTAGCTAGCAACCTAGTAAGAGACGATCCCGTCCAATGTTAAGAAATATAAAAACCCTTAACTCCTAAGAAAAGAGTGACATCTAAACCAGAATTACACCATTAGAACTGCCTTGTCCGAAACCCCTATAAAGGAAACTTACCACCCTTTGGCTTGAATAACAAAGAAAATATATTGGCTTGAAAATCAAGAAAATTGACTTTAACCACGTAATTCTCCACAAACGGGATATTTTTTTCTTTCCGCTTTTTTTCCTCCTCAGCTAGCTGGGCACTAGAAAATCTAGAGAGGTGTATGAGAGCACCAGTCTAAAGGATATTGCTACATCTAGTCACTTTTGTAATTAGAAATAAAATACTTTTTAAAGTAGAATCAATTTTGTCAAAAAAATTGCATTTTTGATGTATTTTTATACTGTAGCCTTTTCAAAGATACTTGAATTTTGAAGCAATCAAACAGTTCATGGTAATGAACTCTATAGTAATAGTTTGGTTTAACTTTTGCTTCAATTGACTCGCTACAACATTTTTACGCCACTAATTTTATATAATCTTAGTTAAAATTTTTTGGCTTAACCCGTAAATTACGTATCTCTGTATTGTCGTCCTATATTTCAAATGAGAAATATTCGAATTTTTTTATTTTAGTTTTTAGTTCATCCAGGTTGCAGCGGTAGCTAGCAACCTAGTAAGAGACGATCACGTCCAATGTTAAGAAATATAAAAACCCATTGCTCTTGAAAATCAAGAAAAGTTGCAGCTACTACAACATTCTGCCTAAACGGGATACTTGTTTTTTCTTTTGTATCCAGAGATAGCTTGGCACTGGAACATCGTAGAGAGTTGTTCAATAGCTCATTTTAAAGAAAATTAATTGGGTTAAAAATCATTAGTAACTAAAATCAATTATTCATAAAAGAAAATAAATTTTTCCACCAAAAACTGCATTTTTGATGTCTTTTCATGCTGTAGTCTTTTCAAAGATATTTGATTTTTGTACATAAATCATAATTGTATACCAGCGGTAATAAGATTTGGACCCACGCCTCCGAAGAGACTGGTGGCTAACACCAGCGCCTTGGACCACAAGGCCAGACTGCCTCTCATAATCCGGGTTGCAGCGGTAGCTAGCAACCTAGTAAGAGACGATCACGTCCAACGTTAAGAAATATAAAAACCCATAGTTCCTAACAAAGGAGTCAGATCAAATTCAAAAGTACACCATTAGAACCGCCTTGTCCTAAACCCCTGTATAGGAAACTTTTTGTCCCTTGGCTTGAACAGCAAGGGAAATATATTGGCTTGAAAATCAAGAAAAGTGGCAGCTACTACAACATTCTGCCTAAACGGGATATTTTTTTCTTCTTTTTTTCTTTTTTCTTTGTATCCAGAGATAGCTTGGCACTGGAACATCGTAGAGAGTTTTTCAATGGCTCATTTTAAAGGAAACTAATTGGGTTAAAAATCTTTTGTAACTAATTACATTAAAAGACGATCACTGAAATAACAAACCATTCCATATATTGGACTTAGTTAGCAACTTGATTGTTTGAGTTTTACAGTAAAGAACAATCTCTCTCCCATAGTAACTGATATGTTACATTAAAAGACGATCATTGGAATAAAAATTCATTGCATGCATTGGACTTAGTTAGCTACTTGATCGTTTGAGGTTCGTCTCTTACTATTTAAAAGAAGAAAAAGCCGTAGGCTTTTTCCTGTTTGTAATATTTTCCTGTTTGTTATCAGGGTTACAGCGGTATCCGGATTGCAGCGGTAGCTAGCAGCCTAGTAAGAGACGATCACGTCCAATGTTAAGAAATAAAATAAACCAGAACTCCAAAAAAAGGAGTCAGATCAAAACAAAAAGTACACCATTAGAACCGCCTTGTCCGAAACCTCTGTATAGGAAACTTTCTGTCATTTCACTTGACAAGCAAGGGAAATATATTGGCTTGAAAATCAAGAAAATTGACTTTAAAGTTGTTCAATAGCCCTTGCTGTTCAAGCCAAGGGACAGAATCCGGGTTGCAGCGGTAGCTAGCAACCTAGTAAGAGACGATCACGTCCAATGTTAAGAAATATAAAAACCCCTAACTCCTAAAAAAAGAGTCAGATCAAAACAAAAAGTACACTATTAGAACCGCCTTGTACGAAACCCCTGTATAGTAAAATTTATCCGGGTTAAAGCGGTAGCTAGCAACATAGTAAGAGACGATCACGTCCAATGTTAAGAAATATAAAAACCAATAGTTCCTAAAAAATTATAATAAAGAACGAATATTTTACCGATTATCTACTAATAATCATATATGACGTAATAAGTGACATGACGTAATATCTAAAACCTATTGTGTACTAATAACCATATATGACTTAATTAGCGACGTGACGTAAAAATTGAAAAAATTAATTTTTATTTTATTTTCGTTTTTAGTTCAGAATCGCTAAAGTTATAAACTGCAAAATATTTATGGTGTCTGAACAATAGTTTTAATCTTTTAATTTAGACTAGAAAAATACCTGAAAATCTAAAAATTAGTTTAATTTTTTGTTAGGTTCTTGATACTTGATACGTGACATAAAAACATTCAACTAATGGTTACATAATGGTTTCAATCAAGCAAGCTACACGCAAGTTAAAAAACAGTACTACCAAAAAAACAGAGATAGCATCTTGAAAAGAAAAAAGCAAAGGTATTCAACCGACCAGGCATATCGAGAAGTAATAATTGATAGTGACAAACAGCGTTATTACAATGATGTAGTTTATAGACATGCGAAAATTGAGACAGCCAAACAAAAGAGTAAGGAACGGTATGATAACGATATAGATTACCGAAACAAACATAAGAAAAAAGTTGCTACCAGAATAATGGGTAGATACTGGGGTGACAAAAGCTATAATGAAAAAATTAAATTCTCTGCGAGGTTGTACCGAAGAACACATAAGGACAAAGGGAACATTACACTAGACTTAGTTAGCTACTATTTAAAAGAAGAAAAAGCCGTAGGCTTTTCCTGTTTGTATTTATAGTTAAAAAACGAACTTGAACCTAAAGAAACTGAACCCTGTATTTCATTCATATTATATTCATTATTTTACCTAGGATGTAAATATACAAGTTTCTTTTTTAAATTTTTAATGTAAATCCGGGTTGCAGCGGTAGCTAGCAACCAAGTAAGAGACGATCACCTCCAATGTTAAGAAATATAAAACCCCCCAACTCCTAAAAAAAGAGTCAGATCAAAACAAAAAGTACACCATTAGAACCGCCTTGTCCGAATCCTCTATAAAGGAAACTTACCGCCCTTTGGCTTGAATAACAAAGAAAATATATTGGCTTGAAAATCAAGAAAATTGACTTTTACCACGTTATTCTCCCCAAACGGGATATTTTTTTCTTTCTTTCTTTTCCACAGATAGCTTGGCACTGGAACATCGTAGAGAGTTGTTCAATGGCTCATTTTAAAGGAAATCTGTAGATCTAGCGCTATTTGTACTTAATTTTTTTTTTAATTAATTTTTTTACGAAAAACTAAATTTTTTATATACAATATTAATCAATGACGTCATAGTCTTTGGATGTAGTTAGTACATAAAGTCTGGATCATCGAATTAAAGCTGAAACTAAGTAAAGAACAATTATGCCTCCATATATTCACAGTGATCTTTAAAATTTCCCATTACATCTATAAACTGTTCCACAGTTGCCGGTTCATACCTTGGAAGCTTTTCACTAAACATGTAACATTTCTTTTGGATATTACTATGAAGTTTTGCGAAAGCATCTCTAGCTGACTTTTCAACAAAATCCATTCTTTCAGAGATAATTTTAATCTTTAATTTTGAATATTTTTCGTAATCCCGGTAAAAAATTCTTAAAATTTTTCTAAATTTACTAAGATCAGCCAGCATTGTTGCCATGTTTTTGGACTTCTGAATATAATTTTTAATTTTGCCCTTATGCGTTCTTTGCAGCTTGTGTAAACTGCAAAATATCCATGGTATCCGAGCAATAGTTTGAATATTTCAATTCAAGCTAGAAAAATACCTGAAAATGTTAAAATTAGTTTTATTTTTAGTTAGGTTCTAACTACCCGATGTGGAATTTACTATGTATTTTCAGACAAAAAAATTCAATTTTTTAATATATTTCATTTTTCAGTTTAGAATCTCTAAAGTTATTATGTAAACTGCAAAAATATTTATCATATATGAGCAATAATTTTAATCTTTTAATTTAAACTAACAAAATACCTGAAAATTTAAAAATTAGTTTTATTTTTTGTTAGGTTATGGGTACATGATACGAGTCTTAAAAAGTTTCAATTAGACAAGAATATTATTTCTTGTTTTGTAATAAGATGCCTTCTAATAGAGTTATACGTAATTTAAAAAAACATTACTATACAAAAAACAGAGACAACATCTTGAAAAGAGAAAAGCAAAGGTATTCAACCGACAAGGCGTATCGAGATGCGAAAATTGAGAGAGCCAAACAAAACAGCAAGGAGTGTTATGTTAATGATGAGGATTATAGACATGCAAAAATTGAGACAGCCAAACAAAAGAGCAAGGAACGGTATGATAACGATAAAGATTACCGAAACATCCGGGTTGCAGCGGTAGCTAGCAACCTAGTAAGAGACGATCACCTCCAATGTTAAGAAATATAAAACCCCCCAACTCCTAAAAAAAAGTCAGATCAAAACAAAAAGTACACCATTAGAACCGCCTTGTCCGAATCCTCTATAAAGGAAACTTACCGCTCTTTGGCTTGAATAACAAAGAAAATATATTGGCTTGAAAATCAAGAAAATTGACTTTTACCACGTTATTCTCCCCAAACGGGATATTTTTTTCTTTCTTTCTTTTCCACAGATAGCATGGCACTGGAACATCGTAGAGAGTTGTTCAATAGCTCATTTTAAAGGAAATCTCTAGATCTAGCACTATTTGTACTTAATTTTTTTTTTAATCCGGGTTGCAGCGGTAGCTAGCAACCTAGTAAGAGACGATCACGTCCAATGTTAAGAAATAAAAAAAACCAGAACTCCAAAAAAAGGAGTCAGATCAAAACAAAAAGTACACCATTAGAACCGCCTTGTCCGAAACCTCTGTATAGGAAACTTTCTGTCATTTCACTTGACAAGCAAGGGAAATATATTGGCTTGAAAATCAAGAAAATTGACTTTAAAGTTGTTCAATAGCCCTTGCTGTTCAAGCCAAGGGACAGAATCCGGGCTGCAGCGGTAGCTAGCAACCTAGTAAGAGACGATCACGTCCAATGTTAAGAAATATAAAAACCCCTAACTCCTAAAAAAGAGTCAGATCAAAACAAAAAGTACACTATTAGAACCGCCTTGTACGAAACCCCTGTATAGTAAAATTTATCCGGGTTAAAGCGGTAGCTAGCAACATAGTAAGAGACGATCACGTCCAATGTTAAGAAATATAAAAACCAATAGTTCCTAAAAAATTATAATAAAGAACGAATATTTTACCGATTATCTACTAATAATCATATATGACGTAATAAGTGACATGACGTAATATCTAAAACCTATTGTGTACTAATAACCATATATGACTTAATTAGCGACGTGACGTAAAAATTGAAAAAATTAATTTTTATTTTATTTTCGTTTTTAGTTCAGAATCGCTAAAGTTATAAACTGCAAAATATTTATGGTGTCTGAACAATAGTTTTAATCTTTTAATTTAGACTAGAAAAATACCTGAAAATCTAAAAATTAGTTTAATTTTTTGTTAGGTTCTTGATACTTGATACGTGACATAAAAACATTCAACTAATGGTTACATAATGGTTTCAATCAAGCAAGCTACACGCAAGTTAAAAAACAGTACTACCAAAAAAACAGAGATAGCATCTTGAAAAGAAAAAAGCAAAGGTATTCAACCGACCAGGCGTATCGAGAAGTAATAATTGATAGTGACAAACAGCGTTATTATAATGATGTAGTTTATAGACATGCGAAAATTGAGACAGCCAAACAAAAGAGTAAGGAACGGTATGATAACGATATAGATTACCGAAACAAACATAAGAAAAAAGTTGCTACCAGAATAATGGGTAGATACTGGGGTGACAAAAGCTATAATGAAAAAATTAAATTCTCTGCGAGGTTGTACCGAAGAACACATAAGGACAAAGGGAACATTACACTAGACTTAGTTAGCTACTATTTAAAAGAAGAAAAAGCCGTAGGCTTTTCCTGTTTGTATTTATAGTTAAAAAACGAACTTGAACCTAAAGAAACTGAACCCTGTATTTCATTCATATTATATTCATTATTTTACCTAGGATGTAAATATACAAGTTTCTTTTTTAAATTTTTAATGTAAATCCGGGTTGCAGCGGTAGCTAGCAACCAAGTAAGAGACGATCACCTCCAATGTTAAGAAATATAAAACCCCCCAACTCCAAAAACAAGAGTCAGATCCAAACAAAAAGTACACCTTTCGAACCGCCTTGCCCGAATACTCCATAAAGGAAACTTATCGCCTTTTGACTTGAATAACGAAGAAAATTTATTGGCTTGAAAATCAAGAAAATTGACTTTTACCACGTCATTCTCCCCAAACGGGATATTTTTTTCTTTCTTTCTTTTCCACAGATAGCTTGGCACTGGAACATCGTAGAGAGTTGTTCAATGGCTCATTTTAAAGGAAATCTGTAGATCTAGCGCTATTTGTACTTAATTTTTTTTTTAATTAATTTTTTTTACGAAAAACTAAATTTTTTATATACAATATTAATCAATGACGTCATAGTCTTTGGATGTAGTTAGTACATAAAGTCTGGATCATCGAATTAAAGCTGAAACTAAGTAAAGAACAATTATGCCTCCATATATTCACAGTGATCTTTAAGATTTCCCATTACATCTGTAAACTGTTCCACAGTTGCTGGTTCATACCTTGGAAGCTTTTCATTAAACATGTAACATTTCTTTTGGATATTACTATGAAGTTTTGCGAAAGCATCTATAGCCGAACTTTTCAACAAAATCCATTCTTTCAGAGATAATTTTAATCTTTAATTTTGAATATTTTTCGTAATCCCGGTAAAACATTCTTACAATTTTTCTAAATTTACTAAGATCAGCCAGCATTGTTGCCATGTTTTTGGACTTCTGAATATAATTTTTAATTTTGCCCTTATGCGTTCTTTGCAGCTTGTGTAAACTGCAAAATATCCATGGTATCCGAGCAATAGTTTGAATATTTCAATTCAAGCTAGAAAAATACCTGAAAATGTTAAAATTAGTTTTATTTTTAGTTAAGTTCTAACTACCCGATGTGGAATTTACTATGTATTTTCAGACCAAAAAATTCAATTTTTTAATATATTTCATTTTTCAGTTTAGAATCTCTAAAGTTATTATGTAAACTGCAAAAATATTTATCATATATGAGCAATAATTTTAATCTTTTAATTTAAACTAACAAAATACCTGAAAATTTAAAAATTAGTTTTATTTTTTGTTAGGTTATGGGTACATGATACGAGTCTTAAAAAGTTTCAATTAGACAAGAATATTATTTCTTGTTTTGTAATAAGATGCCTTCTAATAGAGTTATACGTAATTTAAAAAAACATTACTATACAAAAAACAGAGACAACATCTTGAAAAGAGAAAAGCAAAGGTATTCAACCGACAAGGCGTATCGAGATGCGAAAATTGAGAGAGCCAAACAAAACAGCAAGGAGTGTTATGTTAATGATGAGGATTATAGACATGCAAAAATTGAGACAGCCAAACAAAAGAGCAAGGAACGGTATGATAACGATAAAGATTACCGAAACATCCGGGTTGCAGCGGTAGCTAGCAACCTAGTAAGAGACGATCACCTCCAATGTTAAGAAATATAAAACCCCACAACTCCTAAAAAAATAATCAGATCAAAACAAAAAGTACACCATTAGAACCGCCTTGTCCGAATCCTCTATAAAGGAAACTTACCGCCCTTTGGCTTGAATAACAAAGAAAATATATTGGCTTGAAAATCAAGAAAATTGACTTTTACCACGTTATTCTCCCCAAACGGGATATTTTTTTCTTTCTTTCTTTTCCACAGATAGCTTGGCACTGGAACATCGTAGAGAGTTGTTCAATGGCTCATTTTAAAGGAAATCTCTAGATCTAGCACTATTTGTACTTAATTTTTTTTTTAATCCGGGTTGCAGCGGTAGCTAGCAACCTAGTAAGAGACGATCACGTCCAATGTTAAGAAATATAAAAACCCATAGTTCTTAAAAAAAGAGTCAGATCAAAACAAAAAGTACACCATTAGAACCGCCTTGTCCGAAACCCCTGCATAGTAAAATTTCTGTCCCTTGGCTTGAACAGCAAGGGAAATATATTGGCTTGAAAATCAAGAAAAGTGGCAGCTACTACAACATTCTGCCTAAACGGGATATTTTTTTCTTTTTTTCTTTTTTTTTTCTTTTGTATCCAGAGATAGCTTGGCACTGGAACATCGTAGAGGGTTGTTCAATAGCTCATTTTAAAGGAAATTAATTGGGTTAAAAATCTATAGTAACTAAAATAAATTATTTCTAAAAGAGAATAAATTTTTCCACCAAAAACTGCATTTTGATGTCTTTTCACACTGCAGTCTTTCAAACATAATCGTATACCAGCGGTAAGAATTGAACCCACGCCTCTGAAGAGACTGGTGGCTAACACCAGTGCCTTGGACCACTCGGCCAGGCTGCCTCTCATAAATAAATATATATGTGAATTTGGGTTGCAGCGGTAGCTAGCAACCTAGTAAGAGATTATAATAAGGAACGAACTGTAACCCATAGTATTATAATAAAGAACTAATATAAAGTTATTATAACCATTACATAAATGATCAATCATAAATGGTGTCATTTATCAAACAGCTCGTGGTAACGAGTTTCATAGTATTAACAGTAAAGAACGAACTCTAGCCCATAGTAATTTATATATGATATTTCTAAGGGTTGCTGCAAACTAATAAAGAACGACCTCTTGCCTATACTAAATTCATAGACCACTGAACTATAGTATAGGTTAGTAAGGTTTACATAAAGGACTGATCCGGGTTGCAGCGGTAGCTAGCAACCTAGTAAGAGACGATCGAATCCAATGTTAAGAAATATAAAAACCCATAGTTCCTAAAAAAGGAGTCAGATCAAATTCAAAAGTGCACCATTAGAACCGCCTTGTCCGAAACCCCTCTATAGTAAACTTTCTGTTCCTTGGCTTGAACAGCAAGGGAAATATATTGGATTGAAAATCAGGAAAAGTGGCAGCTACTACAACATTCTGCCTAAACGGGATATTTTTTTTTCTTTTTTTCTTTTTTTCTTTTGTATCCAGAGATAGCTTGGCACTGGAACATCGTAGAGAGTTGTTCAATGGCTCATTTTAAAGGATTTATATTAAAGAACGAACTTTAGTCCATCGTAAATGAAGTATTATATATCTAGGTTGCAGTGGTAGCTAGCAACCAAGTATTAAATCTGGGTCAAAGCGGTAGCTAGCAACCTAGTAAGAGACGATCAAGTCCAATGTTAAGAAATATAAAAACACATAACTCCTAAAAAAGAGTCATATCAAAATAAAAAGTGCACCATTAGAACCACCACCTGGTCCAACACTCTTCTATAGAAAACTTTCTGTCCCTTGGCTTGTTATATAATTATAACTGGAACATCGTAGAGAGTTGTTCAATAGCTCATTTTAAAGGAAATTAATTGGATTAAAAATCTTTAGTAACTAAAATACATTATTTCTAAAAGAGAATAAATTTTTCCACCAAAAACTGCATTTTTGATGTCTTTTCATGCTGCAGTCTTTTCAAAGATATTTGATTTTTGTACATAAATCATAATTGTATACCAGCGTTAAGATTTGGACCCACGCCTCCGAAGAGACTGGTGGCTATCCGGGTTGCAGCGGTAGCTAGCAACCTAGTAAGAGACGATCGCGTCCAATGTTAAGAAATAAAAAAAAACCAAACTCCTAAAAAAAGAGTCAGATCATAACAAAAAGTACACCATTAGACCTGCCTTGTCCGAAACCCCTGTATAGGAAACTTTGTGTCATTTAGCTTGAACAGCAAGGGAGATATATTGGCTTGAAAATCAAGAAAATAGACTTTAACCACTTTATTCTCTACAAACGGCATATTTTTTTTTCTTCTTCTTTTTTTCCACAGATAGCTTGGCAGTGGAACATCGAGGAGAGTTTTTCAATAGCTCATTTTAAAGGACATTAATTGGATTAAAAATTTTAGTAACTAAAATAAATTATCTCTAAAAGAGTATAAATTTTTCCACCAAAAACTGCATTTTTGATGTCTTTTCATGCTGCAGTCTTTTCAAAGATATTTACAGTAAAGAACGATCTCTCTCTTATGATATATGGTTGTTCCAGGGGTAGTTACTTGTGGTTCGTCTCTTACTATTTCAAAGAAGAAAAAACCGTAGGTTTTTTTCTGTTTGTAATGATATAGCATAAAACGAATGCCAAGTTGTAATCCGGGTTGCAGCGGTCGCTAGCAACCTAGTAAGAGACGATCACGTACAATTTTAATAAATATAAAAACCCATAGTTCCTAAGATATGAGTCAGATCAAAACAAAAAGTACACCATTAGAACCGCCTTGTCCGAAACCCCTGTATAGGAAACTTTCTGTCCCTTAGCTTGAACAGCAAGGGAAATATATTGGCTTGAAAATACAGAATAGTGGCAGCTACAACAACATTCTGCCTAAATGGAATATTTTTTCTTTCTTTTTTTCTTTTCCACAGATAGCTTGGCACTGGAACATCGTAGAGGGTTGTTCAATAGCTCATTTTAAAGGAAATTAATTGGGTTAAGAACCTTTTGTAACTAAAATAAATTATTTCTAAAAAAGAATAAATTTTCCACCAAAAACTGCATTTTTGATGTCTTTTCACAATGCAGTCTTTCAAACATAAACGTATACCAGCGGTAAGATTTGAACCCACGCCTCCGAAGAGACTGGTGGCTAACACCAGTGCCTTGGACCACTCGGCCAGGCTGCCTCTCATAAATAACTATATATGTGAATCTGGGTTGCAGCAGTAGCTAGCAATCTAGTAAAAGACGATCAGTCCAATGATAAGAAATATAACAAAACTCCTAAAAATACAGTCAAATCAAAACAAAAGTAAATCATTAGAATTATCTTATAGTAAAGAACGACCCTTAACCCATGTTAATTGATCCGGGTTGCTGTTACATTAAAGTTTTACATTAAAGAACGAACTTTAGTCCATAGTAACTGAAGTTATATTAAAAGACGATTATTAGGAGATCATACGTAAGGGATCGATACTGTAAATTTGAATTTTGTAAGTATTGTCCGGGTTGCAGCAGTAGCTAGCAACCTAGTAAGAATTACAATAAAGAACGACACCTTGCCCATGTTAACTAAAACATAAATAGGGATTATATGGCTGAAATTATAATAAAGAACGATCTTATGCCTATACTAAATTTTATACGCCACTGAATTATAGTATAGGTTAGTAATTCCACAGATTTATATTAAAGGAAGATCATTAGAAAAGCACACCATTGCATATATTAGACTGAGCTAGATCTGGAATTTACATTATTTATAGTACCTGGAGCCCGGCGGCTTCGCTGCTGGGCCCCGGCACTCGGCACGTGGCAGGCTACTATATATATATAGATTCTATATATATGAATTCTGATTGTCACTTGTCTTCTAACCGCAGACAATTTGTTGTCTTTTCATACTGAAGTCTTTTCAAAGATATTTGATCCGGGTTGCAGTTGTAGCAAGCAAGCTAGTAATATTATAGTAAAGAAAAAGCTCTAAATGATGGTTTTAGCTATAGCTGCAATCAAGTATTACATTAAAGAACAAACTATAGTCTATAGTAACTGGAATCTGGGTTGCAGCGATAGCTAGCAACCTAGTAAGAGTTACATTAAAAGACGATTATCCGGGTTGCAGCGGTAGCTAGCAACCTAGTAAGAGACGATCACGTCCAATGTTAAGAAATATAAAAAAAATTCATTAAAAGACGATCATTAGAACATAAGACCATTGCATATATTGGACTTAGTTGGTTGCCTGATTACCGTAAAGAATAAACTTCCAGCCCATAGTAACTAAAATAAGATTATAATTAATGTTTACAGTAAAGAACAGACTTACAGCCCATAGTAACTAAATAAGATTATAATTTCATGTTAAAGATTGATCAATGATGTCATAATCGTAGGTTGTATCCAGGTCTTCTCTTACTATTCCAATTAAGAAAAAGCCTTAGGCTTTTCCCTGTTTGTTTATAATAAAGAACGGACTCTTGCCTACACCAAATTTTATAGGCCACTTAACTATACTATAGGTTTGTAAAGTTTACATAAAAAAACAACATAGTTAATCATAAAGGGTGTTTGTCAATACGGCTTCATTTTATATAATTATCCATTATTATGTAAAATACAGTAATGTTTGGGGGGTTTTAACAAAAAAATTATTTGTTAACTGAAACTAGATTATAATGAAGATCGAACTCTTCCCTATACTAACTTGCATACGCAACTTCACTATAGTTAAGATTACAGTATTTATATCTGGGTTGTAGCGGTAGCTAGCAACCTAGTAAGAGACGATCACGTCCAATGTTAAGAAATATAAAAACCCCTAACTCCTGAGAAAAGAGTCAGATCAAAACAAAAATTACACCATTAGAATCACCTTGTCCAAAACCCCTATTAAGGAAACTTATCACTCTTTGGCTTGAATAACAAAGAAAATATATTGGCTTGAAAATCAAGAAAATTGACTTTAACCACGTTATTCTCCACAAACGGGATATTTTTTCTTTTTCGCTTGATTTTCCTCCTCAACTAGCTGGGCACTGAAAAATCATAGAGAGCTGTATAATAGTTCATTTTAAAGGAAATTGCAACATCTAGTAACTTTTGTAATTAAAAATAAAAAAGTTTTTAAAGTAGAATCAATTTTGTCAAAAAAATTGCATTTTTGATGTATTTTCATACTGCAGTCTTTTCAAAGATATTTGAATTTTATAATAAAGATCGAACTGTTCCCTATACTAACTTGCATACGCAACTTCACTATAGTTAAGATTACAGTATTTATATTTTTACATTAAAAGACGATCACTGAAATAACAAACCATTCCATACATTGGACTTAGTTAGCTACTTGATTGTTTGAGTTTCGTCTCTTACTATTTAAAAGAAGAAAAAGCCGTAGGCTTTTTCCTGTTTGTATTTATATTTAAAAAACGAACTCAAGTCCAAAGAAACTTTACAATAAAGAACGACAACTAGCCCATGTTAACTGAAACATAAATCGTACAAAAATCGTATTTGTCAACGAATCGAGCAAAAATCGTATTTGAAAACTGAAATCCGGGTTGCAGTGGTAGCTAGCAACTTAGTAAGAGACGATCACGTCCAATGTTAAGAAATATAAAAACCCATAGTTCCTAACAAAGGAGTCAGATCATAACAAAAATTACACCATTAGAACCGCCTTGTCCGAAACCCCTGTAAAGGAAACTTTCAGTCCCTTGGATTGAACAGCAAGGAAAATATATTGGCTTGAAAATCAAGAAAAGTGGCAGCTACTACAACATTATGCCTAAATGGGATATTTTTTTCTTTTTTCTTCTTTTCCACAGATAGCTTGGCACTGGAACATCGTAGAGGGTTGTTCAATAGCTCATTTTAAAGGAAATTAATTGGGTTAAAAATCTATAGTAACTAAAATAAATTATTTTAAAACAGGATAAATTTTTCCACCACAAACTGCATTTTTGATGTCTTTTCACACTTCAGTCTTTCAAACATAATCGTATACCAGCGGTAAGATTTGAACCCACGCCTTGTCTTGTCTGAAACCTTACTAGATAAATAATGAATGTCGTCATAGTTTTATATTAGAGCTTTGACGTGAATAGAAAAACACGATATTATTTTGTGGTTTCTGAAGACGTCATGAAATAATATCATTGCGCCATGACGTCATGAAATAAAATCATTACGCCGTGACGTCATAGTTACTACTTAAGAACGACAAAGATGTTACATTAAAGAACAAACTTTTTTCCATAGTAACTGAAGTATTATAAGTTATAATAAATTCGGGTTACAGCGGTAGTATAATAAAGAACAACCTCTTGCCTATATTAAATTTTATAGGCCACTTAATTATAGTATAGCTTAGTAAAGTTTAAATATTCTGGGTTGCAGTGGTTACATTAAAGAACGAACTTTTGTCCATAGTAATTGAAGTATTATAAGAAATCATTATATAGATGATGAATTCTCCTTAATGATTAATATTAGACATACATTAAAATATTGTTTAGGTTAGGGTAAAAGACCAGTTAATAGATTTTAAACCATAATTATTTTCTGAAAAACTAGGGTCCGACCGGATTTCTTACAGTAAAGAACGATCTCTCTCCCATAGTAACTGATATGTTACATTAAAATTACATAAAGGACCGATATAGTTCATCATAAATCATGTTTGTCAATTTTTTCGGGTTGCGGCGGTAGCTAGCAACCTATTAAGAGACGATCACGTCCAATGTTAAGAAATGTAAAAACCCATAGTTCCTAAAAAAGGAGTCAGATCAAAACAAAAAGTACACCATTAGAACCGCCTTATCCGAAACCCCTTGAAAGGAAACTTACCGCCCTTTGGCTTGAACAGCAAGGGAAATATATTGGCTTGAAAATCAAGAAAATTGACTTTAACCACGTTATTCTTCACAAATGGGATATTTTTTTATTTTTTTCTTCTTTTCCGAAGATAGCTTTGGACTGGAACATCGTAGAGAGTTGTTCAATGGCTCATTTTAAAGGAAATTAATTGGGTTAAACACTTTTTGTAGCTAAAACAAATTATTTTTAAACAGGATAAATTTTTCTAGTAAAACTGTATTTTTGATGTCTTTCCATACTGCTGTCTTTTCAAAGACATTTGATTTTTGAAGAAATCAAACAGTTCGTGGTAAGGTTGTATTTTAAACTTTATATTCCATAGATAGCTTAGCACTTGAACATCGTAGAGAGTTGTTCAATGGATCATTTTAAATTATAATAAAGAACAAATATTTTACCGATTATCTACTAATAACCATATATGACGTAATAAGTGACATGACGTAATATCTAAAACCTATTGTGTGCTAATAACCATATATGACTTAATGAGCGACGTGACGTAAAAATTGTAAAATTAATTTTTATTTTATTTTCGTTTTTAGTTCAGAATCGCTAAAGTTATAAACTGCAAAAATATTTATGGTGTCTGAACATTAGTTTTAATCTTTTAATTTAGACTAGAAAAATATATGAAAATTTAAAAATTAGTTTAAATTTTTGTTAGGTTCTTGATACTTGGTACGTGACTTAAACATTCAACTAATGGTTACATAATGGTTTCAATCAAGCAAGCTACACGCAAGTTAAAAAAAACAGTACTACCAAAAAAACAGAGATAGCATCTTGAAAAGAGAAAATCAAATTGTAATAAAGCAGGAACTCTTTCCTATACTAAATAAGCCTATACCAGTCAATGATATAGTAATGATATGATTTTATTGATTGCTGAATTACAAATTCAAGAAAATGATCTCGGTTGGATTTAAACCACCAACCTTTCGGTTAAAGGCCGATCGTGCTTGCCACTTGGACTATGACGTCATTAATTAAAGTTTTAAAATTAATCCGGGTTGCAGCGGTAGCTAGCAACCTAGTAAGAGACGATCACGTCCAATGTTAAGAAATATAAAAACCCATAGTTCCTAACAAAGGAGTCAGATCAAAACAAAAAGTACACCATTAGAACCGCTTTGTCCGAAACCCCTGTATAGGAAACTTTCTGTCCCTTGGCTTGAACAGCAAGGAAAATATATTGGCTTGAAAATCAAGAAAATTGACTTTAACCACGTTATTCTCCCCAAACGGGATATTTTATAATAAAGAACGACCTCTTTCCTATACTATTTCTCTTTTCTTTTTTTTTCTTTTCCACAGATAGCTTGGCACTGGAACATCGTAGAGGGTTGTTCAATAGCTCATTTTAAAGGAAATTAATTGGGTTAAAAATCTATAGTAACTAAAATAAATTATTTCTAAAAGAAAGTAAATTTTTCCACCAAAAACTGCATTTTAGATGTCTTTTCACACTGCAGTCTTTCAAACATAATCGTATACCAGCGGTAAGATTTGAACCCACGCCTCCGAAGAGACTGGTGGCTAAGACCAGTGTCTTGGACCACTCGGCCAGGCTGCCTCTCATAAATAAATATATATGTGAATTTGGGTTGCAGCAGTAGCTAGCAACCTAGTAAGAGACGATCAGTCCCATGCTAAGAAATATAATAAAGAACGACCTCTTTCCTATACTACATTTTATACGCCACCTAATTATTGTATAGGTTAGTAATTCAACAGAAAGCATGGCACTGGAACATCGTAGAGAGTTGTTCAATTGCTCATTTTAAAGAAAATTAATGGGGTTAAATTAGTAATCCGGGTTGCAGCGGTAGCTAGCAACCTAGTAAGAGACGATCACGTCCAATGTTAAGAAATATAAAAACCCATAGTTCCTAACAAAGGAGTCAGATCAAAACAAAAAGTACACCATTAGAACCGCTTTGTCCGAAACCCCTGTATAGGAAACTTTCTGTCCCTTGGCTTGAAGAGCAAGGAAAATATATTGGCTTGAAAATCAAGAAAATTGACTTTAACCACGTTATTCTCCCCAAACGGGATATTTTATAATAAAGAACGACCTCTTTCCTATACTATTTCTCTTTTCTTTTTTTTTCTTTTCCACAGATAGCTTGGCACTGGAACATCGTAGAGGGTTGTTCAATAGCTCATTTTAAAGGAAATTAATTGGGTTAAAAATCTATAGTAACTAAAATAAATTATTTCTAAAAGAAAGTAAATTCTTCCACCAAAAACTGCATTTTTGATGTCTTTTCACACTGCAGTCTTTCAAACATAATCGTATACCAGCGGTAAGATTTGAACCCACGCCTCCGAAGAGACTGGTGGCTAAGACCAGTGTCTTGGACCACTCGGCCAGGCTGCCTCTCATAAATAAATATATATGTGAATTTGGGTTGCAGCAGTAGCTAGCAACCTAGTAAGAGACGATCAGTCCCATGCTAAGAAATATAATAAAGAACGACCTCTTTCCTATACTACATTTTATACGCCACCTAATTATTGTATAGGTTAGTAATTCAACAGAAAGCATGGCACTGGAACATCGTAGAGAGTTGTTCTATGGCTCATTTTAAAGAAAATTAATGGGGTTAAATTAGTAATCCGGGTTGCAGCGATAGCTAGCAACCTAGTAAGAGACGATCACGTCCAATGTTAAGAAATATAAAAACCCATAGTTCCTAACAAAGGAGTCAGATCAAAACAAAAAGTACACCATTAGAACCGCCTTGTCCGAAACCCCTGTATAGGAAACTTTCTGTCCCTTGGCTTGAACAGCAAGGGAAATATATTGGCTTGAAAATCAAGAAAATTGACTTTAACCACGTTATTCTCCCCAAACGGGATATTTTTTTCTCTTTTCTTTTTTTTTCTTTTCCACAGATAGCTTGGCATTGGAACATTGTAGAGGGTTGTTCAATAGCTCATTTTAAAGGAAATTAATTGGGTTAAACATCTATAGTAACTAAAATAAATTATTTCTAAAAGAGAATATATTTTTCCACCAAAAACTGCATTTTTGATGTCTTTTCACACTGCAGTCTTTCAAACATAATCGTATACCAGCGGTAAGATTTGAAACCACGCCTCCGAAGAGACTGGTGGCTAACACCAATGTCTTGGACCACTCGGCCAGGCTGCCTCTCATTTACAGTAAAGAACGAACCAGCCCTTAGTAACAGAAATAAGAATATCTAGGTTGCAGCGGTAGCTGGCAAACTATTAATTACATAATCCGGGTTGCAGTGGTAGCTAGCAACCTAGTAAGAAACGCCAAATTAAAAGATAATCATTAGAAGAACAAATCTTAGCTGCCTGATTCTTTGAGGTTCGTCTCTTACTATTCCAAAGAAGAAAAAGCGGTAGGCTTTTTCCTGTTTGTTATAATAGATTAAAAGATAACCATATGTGATGTAATAAATGATTCGATATTTATACATGTTCATCTTTCGACAAGATAGTTTTATTTTATACATACATAATTATACATAAATTTATCTATATATACATAAATATATACATAAAGGATCGATTTAGTTCATCATAAATTGTGTAAGTCAAGAGAATCTTTCATGTAGTAGTTTCCGGGTTGCAGCGGTAGCTAGCAACCTAGTAAGAGACGATCACGTCCAATGTTAAGAAATATAAAAACCCCTAGTTCCTAACAAAGGAGTCAGATCAAAACAAAAAGTACACCATTAGAACCGCCTTGTCCGAAACCCCTGTATAGGAAACTTTCTGTCCCTTGGCTTGAACAGCAAGGGAAATATATTGGTTTGAAAATCAAGAAAATTGACTTTAACCACGTTATTCTCCCCAAACAGGATATTTTTTTCTCTTTTCTTTTATAGTATAGGTTAGTGATTCAACAGATAGCATAGCACTGGAACATCGTAGAGAGTTGTTCAATGGCTCATTTTAAAGGAAATTAATGGAGTTAAAAACCTTTTGTAATTAAAACAAATTATTTTTATTACATTAAGAAATCTTAGTTATGTTTCTTAAGAAATCATCATAAGTAAGAAGTTCCCATACGGAAATTGAACTCAAGCCTACTGGGAGAGAGCTATCCCAACCTCTAGACCATATAGGATTTATTAAAATATCCGATTAATCCGGGTTGCAGCGGTAGCTAGCAACCTAGTAAGAGACGATCACGTCCAATGTTAAGAAATATAAAAACCCATAGTTCCTAAGAAAGGAGTCAGATCAAAACAAAAAGTACACCATTAGAACGCCTTGTCCGAAACCCCTGTATAGGAAACTTTCTGTCCCTTGGCTTGAACAGCAAGGGAAATATATTGGCTTGAAAATCAAGAAAAGTGGCAGCTATTACAACATTCTGCCTAAACGGGATATTTTTTTCTCTTTTCTTTTGTATCCAGAGATAGCTCGGCACTGGAACATCGTAGAGGGTTGTTCAATAGCTCATTTTAAATCCGGGTTGCAGCGGTAGCTAGCAACCTAGTAAAAGACGATCACGTCCAATGTTAAGAAACATAAAAACCCATAGTTCCTAACAAAAGAGTCAGATCAAAGCAAAAAAGTACACCATTAGAACCGCCTTGTCCGAAACCCCTGTATAGGAAACTTTCTGTCTCTTGGCTGGAACAGCAAGGGAAATATATTGGCTTGAAAATCAAGAAAAGTGGCAACTACTACAACATTCTGCCTAAACGGGATATTTTTTTCTTTTTTTTTAATTTCTTTCTTTTCCACAGATAGCTTTGCACTGGAACATCGTAGAGAGTTGTTCAATGGCTCATTTTAAAGGAAAATAATTGGGTTAAAAATCTATAGTAACTAAAATAAATTATTTTTAAAAGAGAATAAATTTTTCCACCAAAAACTGTATTTTTGATGTCTTTTCACACTGCTTATAATAAAGATCGAACTCTTCCCTATACTAACTTGCGTAGGCAACTTCATTATTATAGTTAAGATTAGAGTATTTATATTATGACAATGCAAAAGGTATGAGAAAAAAGCGCAAAACTCTGTAAACTGCAAAAATATTTAGAATGTTAGAGTAATCCGAGTTGCAGCGGTAGCTAGCAACCTAGTAAGAGACGATCACGTCCAATGTTAAGAAATATAAAAACCCATAGTTCCTAACAAAAGAGTCAAGTCAAAACAAAAAGAACACCATTAGAACCGCCTTGTCCGAAACCCCTGTATAGGAAAATTTCTGTCCCTTGGCTTGAACAGCAAGGGAAATATATTGGCTTGAAAATCAAGAAAAGTGGCAGCTACTACAACATTCTGCCTAAACAGGATATTTTTTTCTTTTTTTTTCTTTTTTTCTTTTCCACAGATAGCTTGGCACTGGAACATCGTAGAGGGTTGTTCAATAGCTCATTTTAAAGGAAATTAATTGGGTTAAAAATCTATAGTAACTAAAATAAATTATTTCTAAAAGAGTTATAATAAAGAACGAACTCTTACCTATACTAACTTGTATAGGCTACTTCACTATAGTTAAGATTCCAGTTTTTATATTAAGACAATGCAAAAGGTATGAGAAAAAACTACAAAACTCTGTAAACTGCAAAAATATTTAGAATGTTTCAGTAACAACTTCACTTTATCAAAAGAAACTATATACATTCCTAAAAATATTTAAATGAGTCTTATTTTATCTTAATGTTTAAACAACTTTGATACAATATTATTATTATTAATTACCCAAATTACTTATAATTAGCAGTTTTTGATTCGGTTTGCAGCAGTAGCTAGCAACCTAGTTAGAGACGATCACGCCTCATAGTAATCCGGGTTGCAGCGGTAGCTAGCAACCTAGTAAGAGACGATCACGTCCAATGTTATTATAAT